>NW_021823509.1:226940-241940 GCF_901001165.1 Salmo trutta | reverse complement strand
ACCACCAGGACCCCACATTGCAAATACAGAAGGATAAGACACCACCAGGACTAAATTTATATATTTTTTGTCATTTAGCAGATACTCTAATCCAGAGCGACTTACAGGAGCAATTACGGTCAAGTGTCTTGCTCAAGGGCACATCAGTAGATTTTTCACCTAGTCAGCTTGGGGATTTGAACCAACAACATTTTTATTACTAGCCCAACGCTCTAAACGCTAGGCTATCTGCTGCACCAGGACCTCATATAGCAACAACAGAGGGACCAAGGCCCATATCCACAAAGCATCTCAGAGTAGGTATGCTGATCTACGATCAGCCCTCCCTGTTATTCATTATGATTTAGAAGGCAAAACTGATCTTAGAACAGCACTCCTACTCTGAGACACTTTGTGGACACTCCTACTCTGAGACACTTTGTGGACACTCCTACTCTGAGACACTTTGTGGACACTCCTACTCTGAGACACTTTGTGGACACTCCTACTCTGAGACACTTTGTGGACACTCCTACTCTGAGACACTTTGTGGACACTCCTACTCTGAGACACTTTGTGGACACTCCTACTCTGAGACACTTTGTGGACACTTCTACTCTGAGACACTTTGTGGACACTCCTACTCTGAGACACTTTGTGGACACTTCTACTCTGAGACACTTTGTGGACACTTCTACTCTGAGACACTTTGTGGACACTCCTACTCTGAGACACTTTGTGGACACTCCTACCCTGAGACACTTTGTGGACACTTCTACTCTGAGACACTTTGTGGATGGACACTCCTACTCTGAGACACTTTGTGGACACTCCTACTCTGAGACACTTTGTGGACACTCCTACTCTGACACTTTGTGGACACTCCTACTCTGAGACACTTTGTGTACACTCCTACTCTGAGACACTTTGTGTACACTCCTACTCTGAGACACTTTGTGGATGGACACTCCTACTCTGAGACACTTTGTGGATGGACACTCCTACTCTGAGACACTTTGTGGACACTTCTACTCTGAGACACTTTGTGGACACTCCTACTCTGAGACACTTTGTGGACACTCCTACTCTGAGACACTTTGTGGACACTCCTACTCTGAGACACTTTGTGGACACTCCTACTCTGAGACACTTTGTGGACACTCCTACTCTGAGACACTTTGTGTACACTCCTACTCTGAGACACTTTGTGGACACTTCTATTCTGAGACACTTTGTGGATGGATTCTCCTACTCTGAGACACTTTGTGGATGGATAATCCTACTCTGAGACACTTTGTGGATGGATACTTCTACTCTGAGACACTTTGTGGATGGATACTTCTACTCTGAGACACTTTGTGGATGGATACTTCTACTCTGAGACACTTTGTGGATGGATACTTCTACTCTGAGACACTTTGTGGATACTCCTACTCTGAGACACTTTGTGGACACTTCTACTCTGAGACACTGTGGATACTCCTTCTCTGAGACACTTTGTGGATGGACACTTCTACTCTGAGACACTTTGTGGATGGACACTCCTACTCTGAGACACTTTGTGGATACAGGCCCCAGATCAGTCACAACTATCAACTCACACAGCAGATAGAAAATTAGGACCAAGGGTCCTGTTGAGAAAGACACACGGTAGCAATTATTTTTGCAACAGATAACATAATCTGGGTTCTTATTGGTTCAGGTGGTCTTTTCTGATACTTTTTCACCTACTGAATACGACCCAGGAGTTTTTCTTCTGGTCCTAGGGACAATACACCACATCACAGAGCAGCCACTTTCATCTCCTTTGAGCCAGTCATGCTTCAAATAATGATGACATTTCAGTCCCCGCTGACTGACAAATTGTCCTCTTTAAATGTTGTAATATCCTTATGTCAAGAGTGTGTATAAAAGTGTTCCTGATTCATTTAGGGAGTGTCTCTTTCTCTTTACAAATGGAAATGGGTACTATTGTAGAATGAGTCAAACGCAGCAGGATAGAAAACTCTTTCATGTGGTAACATGACAGTGACATTCTAAACACATTGTGGGTGTGTCTGTGTGTGTGTGTGCATGTGTGTACGCATGTGTGCGCGTGTGTGTGTGTGTGAATGCATGTGTGTGTGTGTGTGTGTGTGTGAATGCATGTGTGTGTGTGTGTGTGTGGGAACCTCTCCCTGAGTGATTAAGTCTATCAGTGTACCAGCCCTTTATTCCCTCTAGTCCCTGGCAGGCCTCTCCACACAGTGATTAAACACAGTGTGTGTGTGTGTGTGTGTGTGTGTGTGTGTGTGTGTGTGTGTCGGTGTGTCAAAGCGTGTGTGTGTTCATGTTCTGCTCCCTGGCAGGCCTCTCCACACAGTGATTAAACACAGTGTGTGTGTGTCGGTGTGTGTGTGTCGGTGTGTCAAAGCGTGTGTGTGTTCATGTTCTGCTCCCTGGCAGGCCTCGCCACACAGTGATTCAGCTGTCAGTCAAACAGAGTCGATGGAGACATTTTGAAATTGAGAAATAGAGCAATGGACAGGTTAGGTTGACTCTGAATATCTCTATGTTATTTAGTCTTAGTTTATCTCCATGTTTAGTCTTAGTATCTCCATGTTACTTAGTCTTAGTTTGACTCTGAATATCTCTATGTTATTTAGTCTTAGTTTATCTCCATGTTTAGTCTTAGTATCTCCATGTTACTTAGTCTTAGTTTGACTCTGAAAATACCACCAGGAACTTGGTCTCTCTCTGCAGTTACATTTGTACCACTCTCAAACACAACTGGACCTACACTTGATGACATACTTCCAACATCTCAAACTACTGAATGCCTTTTTTTCTGTGTCGAAAGACTCAGTTCGTTTTATTGACAATGGTGCTGGCTCCACCAAGTCCTCACGCACTGTGCAACTGAGATATATTGTTATGCTTTTATTGTTGATCTCTGGTAATGTTTAACCAAACCCTGGGCCGGTAGATACCGTGCACCATCTCTACTCCCTATGATTTAAAAACAGAGCAGGTGTTGGCCTCTTTCTTGCATGTTAATGTCAGAAGTATAGACATGATTAGAATATGGGCCAAAACGACACATGAAGACATAATGGTTTCATCAGAAACTTGGATAAAGAAATTTGTGTCAAATAACTGGATTTCTATTGATGGGTACACTGTTATTAGAACGGATTGGATGAATAAAGGAAGAGGGGTTACAATTTATGTTAAGTCTGAGTTTAAAACCTCTGAAATACCAAAACCAAACATTTTGAATTGCTTGCGGTTGAAGTGAACGTTTATAAGAACTCCCACATCACTGTAGTCGGCTGCTACAGACGGCCCTCGGCTGCTACACCGCCCTCGGCTGCTACAGACGGCCCTCGGCTGCTACAGACGGCCCTCGGCTGCTACAGACCGCCCTCGGCTGCTACAGACCGCCCTCGGCTGCTACAGACGGCCCTCGGCTGCTACAGACGGCCCTCGGCTGCTACAGACCGCCCTCGGCTGCTACAGACCGCCCTCGGCTGCTACATACGGCCCTCGGCTGCTACAGACGGCCCTCGGCTGCTACAGACCGCCCTCGGCTGCTACAGACGGCCCTCGGCTGCTACACCGCCCTCGGCTGCTACAGACTGCCCTCGGCTGCTACAGACGGCCCTCGGCTGCTACAGACCGCCCTCGGCTGCTACAGACCGCCCTCGGCTGCTACAGACGGCCCTCGGCTGCTACAGACGGCCCTCGGCTGCTACAGACCGCCCTCGGCTGCTACAGACCGCCCTCGGCTGCTACAGACGGCCCTCGGCTGCTACAGACCGCCCTCGGCTGCTACAGACCGCCCTCGGCTGCTACAGACCGCCCTCGGCTGCTACATACGGCCCTCGGCTGCTACACCGCCCTCAGCTGCTACAGACGGCCCTCGGCTGCTACAGACCGCCCTCGGCTGCTACAGACGGCCCTCGGCTGCTACAGACTGCCCTCGGCTGCTACACCGCCCTCAGCTGCTACAGACGGCCCTCGGCTGCTACAGATGGCCCTCGGCTGCTACAGACCGCCCTCGGCTGCTACAGACCGCCCTCGGCACCTAACAAATGAACGCTATTGGACATTATTCTAATGAATACCCCTCACAAATACACATCGACTGGGATATTCTGTAATGATGTCAGTGATCACTCTGCAATTGCTTGTGTTAGAAATACAAAAATGACCAAAGCCAAACCCCGTTAGATTAAAAAAACAAAAAAACATTTGAAACAGTTTGATGAGCAAGTGCTCTTGATCTGTACCCTAATATTGACAGATTAAGTCTGATTCCCAATGTTGGCACTGCCTGGGACTATTTTTATATGACATTTGTGATAAGCATGGCCCTGTGGAGAAATGTTGAATCAGTGGAAGGGACAATCCCTGGTTTGCAGATAACTTGGCAGAATCAATTAGGAAGAGAAATATATCTTGGGCTCAAGCGAGACATACAAATACTCCTGTTGACTGGGCCTCCTTCAGAGTGCTAAGAAACAAATAAACAGGATTGATCAGGAAGTCCAAATCATATGACTATTTAAATGCAGTCACAGAGAACCTAAACAACCCTACCAAGTTCTGGAAGCTAATCAAATCAGTGCCAGGTTCTAATGTATCCTCTGGCCTTCCTGACCATTTAGTGATGGATTCTAATGAAGTGAAGGATAAAGCTGATATTGTAGGGGTTTTTAACAAGCACATCATATCTGCTGGCTCAGTTTTTGATAATGGTGGGGCCCAGGCCTCTAATGTAAGCTCTGTTACAGTAAACTAGGATATAGGCCCTCTTGTGAACCATTTTAACTTTGAGCCTGTTTCTTATACTGAGGTCTATAAAGAACTAAAGGCAATAGACACTAAAAAGTCTGCAGGTCCAGACAACCTGGGCCCCTTCCTCTTAAAGATAGCAGCTGGTATTATTACTGAACCTGTGGCTCACATTTTCAACTTGAGTCTCTTGACCAATTCAATACCCAGCATTTGGAAATCAGCTTATGTCCTCCCACTGCTAAAGGGTGGAGATCCTAATGTCTGAGCCTGCATGCCTTTAGAGAAACACTAAAGGAGAACATTCTCTGCTCCTCCCCAAATCATTCAGCTTACTACAATGTCTTGACTGTGAGGTGTAATATCTTTACAATGAGGCACAGTGCTCGATGATATGACATTGGTATTGACATTTTAAATATTTTAAGTCGGACATAGCTACAACTTTAAGCTTTGTTATTTCCACGTGTTTTTATAATGCTAATGCTAATTACTATCGTCCTATCTCTAAACTCCCTATCCTGGCCAAAGTCTATGAATCCCTAGTGAACTCAGTTACAAAACTTCTTAATTGAAAAGAACATACTGAGGGGTTCAGTCTGGCTTTAGATCGGGGCACAGCACCACAACTGCAGCTATGGCAGTGGCAAATTATAACATAAATGCACTTGATAAAAAGCAACATTGTGCTGCTCTGTTTGTGGATTTATCAAAGGCATTTGATTCAGTTGACCATTCATTGTATCTAGCTAGACTCAGAAACATTGGTCTCGGTGAAGGGGCAGTAAATTGGTTTAGGAACTATCTTTCTGACAGAACACAATGTGTATATACTGACAATCACAAGTCTAGCTTTCTAGAGATTAATAGAGGTGTGTCCCAGGGTTCCATTTTAGCTCCTGTGTTGTTCTCAATATGTATTAATGATTTGGGAAATGGGATGCAACCAGCAAAGCTGCATCTATATGCAGATGATACAGTCATATATTCATGTGCTCCTTCACTGGTTCAGGCTGTTGAAGAGCTCCAGACTGCTTTTCTGTCAATGCAGGCCTCCCTTTATGGTCTCAAACTTGAATGTACAAACAACTAAATTCATGACCTTTACCAGAGCTAGAACTCTAGTCTACAATCCATGCTTCATCTAGATGTTAGCACCACTGAATGAATTTAAAATATTGATGGGAGACTCTGTTACGGAGGAGTGTAAAATGCTTTTTTTAGGCTGGATCATGTTGTATTGTATTGTTGTATGTTTTAATTATGTAATGTATTGATTGTTGCTGCCTTCTTGGCCAGGTCTTGGCCAGGAAAAAGAGACTCTGGGTCTGAGACTCTGACTCTGAGACTCTGGTATTTAACCAGGCTTTTCCTCTGAGGCTTTTCCTGGTTAAATAAAGGTTAAATAAAAATACAAAATATCTCCATGTTACTCAGAGTCAAACTAAGACTACGTATCTCCATGTTATTTAATGAGACCAGATAGAAAGACAATACAGAGAGTCGGGTTGAATGTAACAGCAGGTTGAAATTCAATGGGAGAAACGAATAGAATTCATTGAAGGTGGATTGCATGGTTTAAGGGTGTGGAGGAATGTCTTGTTATCAAGGTCCTTGAACTTGACTGCTAAAGAATCACCCATTTACAAAACAGTGTGTGTTTTTGGTTTTACTATCCTTGTGAGGACCAGAAGTCCTTGAACTACCCATTTACAAAACAGTGTGTGTTTTTGGTTTTACTATCCTTGTGGGGACCAGAAGTCCTTGAACTACCCATTTACAGGACAGTGTGTGTTTTTGGTTTTACTATCCTTGTGAGGACCAGAAGTTCTTGGAACTACCCATTTACAAAACAGTGTGTGTTTTTGGTTTTACTATCCTTGTGGGGACCAGAAGTCCTTGAACTACCCATTTACAGGACAGTGTGTGTTTTTGGTTTTACTATCCTTGTGAGGACCAGAAGTTCTTGAACTACCCATTTACAGGACAGTGTGTGTTTTTGGTTTTACTATCCTTGTGAGGACCAGAAGTTCTTGAACTACCCATTTACAGGACAGTGTGTGCTTTGGGTTTTACTATCATTGTGGGGACCAGAAGTCTTTGAACTACACATTTACAGGACAGTGTGTGTTTTTGTGAGGTTTGGTTTTACTATCCATGTCGGGACCAGAAGTCCTCAAAAGGATGATAAAACAAGGAAAACCCGGACCAGTGGGGACATTTCACTGGTCCTACAAGGAAAAATGCTATTTCAGGCTTCAGGGTTAGGTTTAGGGTTACAATTAGGGTTAGGGTTAGAATTAGGGGTTAGGTTTAGGAGTTAGGATAGGTGTTAAGGTTAGGTTAGGTTAAGGGGTCATCACTTCCTGTTGAACATTTCCTGTTGAACGCGGAACGAGGGAGAGCTCGGTTTGTTGTTTTGAAAAGTTAGTTTTTTGAAAGTGTATTTGAAAGTTTCTTAGTAGCTAGCTAACTTTTTAGTTTGAATCCTGCAACGCATTTGGTATCAGTTGCTGGTACCGCTACTCTCTGTCCAGTGATCCTGCACACCAAGGCCGGGTCTGAGGAGCTATTTGGCGTAGCAGCTAACCTAGCTGCTAACTAGCTGCCTATCAAGCTAGCGGGGATTCTTGAGGGCTTGAATGCAGCCCGCGACGCGGTTAGCCATTGTGGTTGGGACTGTGGATTGTCACGGGTTTGTGGCTGTCTAGATCCCTGCTGTTTGTTGTGTTCAATCTTCCCTGTGACCTGCCCTGACTGGAACTGTGAGAAGTAACAGCGTAACCTACATTGCTAGCTACCATGACAAAGACCAAAGCCGTCGGGGGTACCATTAAATAAACAAAAATACTTCTCCAAGCAGTTGTTACAACAGCAAGAAAATAGCTTCAAGTGTTTTGTCCAAATACTGGTCGATTCAACTAATAAAAGAATGGACAACCTGACCAGAGAGGTCCAGGACCTGAAAACAGTTTGCAGTTGTCCCAGGGTCAGCTCAATGAGTTTAAACAGGAAAACGACAAGATGACAGCAATCTGCAAGTCATTGAGAGAGGACATCAGTTCTTATGTGAATCCATGATAACAATGACGGATAAATCAGATTATCTCGAGGGACAATCAAGGTGGAACAACATTGTTGTGGACGGAATTGCAGAATATTCACATGAGATCTAGACGGAATCTGAGGACAAAGTGAGGGAAATGAACTCTGAGAAACTGAAGATGGACCACAGGAAGATTGAGGTGGAGCGCGCCCACAGGACTGGAAAACCCACCACCGGCCCAGGTGACAGGCCTTAGTGGTCAAGATCCTGAGGTTAAAGGACAAGGTAGCTGTTCTGGAAAGAGCCAAGAACTTGAGAGGAACATATATCTTCCTCAACGAGGACTATCCTGAAGCTGCGCGCCAGAAGGGGAAAGAACTGATCCCAGTCATGAAAGCTGCCAGAGCACGGAGAGACATTTCTTACATCCCCTATGACAGGCTCATTATCCACCCTCCCTATGACAGGCTCATTATCCACCCTCTCTATGACAGGCTCATTATCCACCCTCCCTATGACAGGCTCATTATCCACCCTCCCTATGACAGGCTCATTATCCACCCTCCCTATGACAGGCTCATTATCCACCCTCCCTATGACAGGCTCATTATCCACCCTCTCTATGACAGGCTCATTATCCACCCTCCCTATGACAGGCTCATTATCCACCCTCCCTATGACAGGCTCATTATCCACCCTCCCTATGACAGGCTCATTATCCACCCCCCTATGACAGGCTCATATCCACCCTCCCTATGACAGGCTCATTATCCACCCTCCCTATGACAGGCTCATTATCCACCCTCCTATGACAGGCTCATTATCCACCCTCCCTATGACAGGCTCATTATCCACCCTCCCTATGACAGGCTCATTATCCACCCTCCCTATGACAGGCTCATTATCCACCCTCCCTATGACAGGCTCATTATCCACCCTCCCTATGACAGGCTCATTATCCACCCTCCCTATGACAGGCTCATTATCCACCCTCCCTATGACAGGCTCATTATCCACCCTCCCTATGACAGGCTCATTATCCACCCTCCCTATGACAGGCTCATTATCCACCCTCCCTATGACAGGCTCATTATCCACCCTCCCTATGACAGGCTCATTATCCACCCTCCCTATGACAGGCTCATTATCCACCCTCCCTATGACAGGCTCATTATCCACCCTCCCTATGACAGGCTCATTATCCACCCTCCCTATGACAGGCTTATTATCCACCCTCCCTATGACAGGCTCATTATCCACCCTCCCTATGACAGGCTCATTATCCACCCTCTCTATGACAGGCTCATTATCCACCCTCTCTATGACAGGCTCATTATCCACCCTCTCTATGACAGGCTCATTATCCACCCTCCCTATGACAGGCTCATTATCCACCCTCCCTATGACAGGCTCATTATCCACCCTCTCTATGACAGGCTCATTATCCACCCTCTCTATGACAGGCTCATTATCCACCCTCTATATGACAGGTTCATTATCCACCCTCCCTATGACAGGCTCATTATCCACCCTCTCTATGACAGGCTCATTATCCACCCTCCTTATGACAGGCTCATTATCCACCCTCTCTATGACAGGCTCATTATCCACCCTCACTATGACAGGCTCATTATCCACCCTCCCTATGACAGGCTCATTATCCACCCTCCCTATGACAGGCTCATTATCCAACCTCTCTATGACAGGCTCATTATCCACCCTCCCTATGACAGGCTCATTATCCACCCTCCCTATGACAGGCTCATTATCCACCCTCCCTATGACAGGCTTATTATCCACCCTCCCTATGACAGGCTCATTATCCACCCTCTCTATGACAGGCTCATTATCCACCCTCCCTATGACAGGCTCATTATCCACCCTCTCTATGACAGGCTCATTATCCACCCTCACTATGACAGGCTCATTATCCACCCTCCCTATGACAGGCTTATTATCCACCCTCTCTATGACAGGCTCATTATCCACCCTCCCTATGACAGGCTCATTATCCACCCTCTCTATGACAGGCTCATTATCCACCCTCCCTATGACAGGCTCATTATCCACCCTCCCTATGACAGGCTCATTATCCACCCTCCCTATGACAGGCTCATTATCCACCCTCCCTATGACAGGCTCATTATCCACCCTCTCTATGACAGGCTCATTATCCACCCTCCTTCCCAGAAGCCTGGATGGAATGAGAGAGCCAAGCCTATGGGTTCGTAGCTTCAACCCCGCAGCACACACACACACACACACACACACACACCAACTGATTAATGGACTGCTGAATGTATATATTTTTTCTCTTGCTTTGTTTGATCTTTTCCATATTATGTCTATCTCTGATAAGATACCAAGGAAAGGGATGAAAATAGCTCATATTAATATGTGGCCTTAGAAATAAGGTTCAGGAAATCAATAACTTACTAATATCAGATAACATTAATATATGAGCCATTTCTGAGACTCACTTAGATAATTCATTTGATGATACAGCAGTAGCAATACAAGGATATGACATCTATAGAAGAGACAGATATGGGGGAGGTGTTACTATATATATATTCAGAGCCATATCCCTGTAATGTTTAGAGAAGATCTTATGTCAAGTGTTTTTGAAGTGTTGTGGTTGCAGGTTCACTTGGCACATCTAAAGCCTTTTCTTTTGTGGTGTTGCTATAGGCCACCAAGTGCTAACAGTCAGTATCTAAATAATATGTGTGAAATGCTTGATAGTGTATGTGATGTAAACAGAGAGGTCTACTTTCTTGGGGACCTGAATATTGTCTGGTTTTCATCAAGCTGTCCAATCAGAGGAAGCTTCTCACTGTAACCAGTGCCTGTAATCTGGTTCAGGTTATTAGTCAACCTACCAGGGTGTTCACAATATAATGTATAAGAGATCATACAAAATATTTTCCTGTGACTCTTATGTGGATGATGTTAAAAATCTTTGTTGGTATGATGTGCTTAATAAGAGGATCTAGACGCTGCACTTGATGAATTTATGAAATTGCTTCTTCCAATTATTGATAAACATGTTAAGAAACTGACTGTTGGAACTGTTAAGGCTCCATGGATTGATGATGAATTGAAAAACTGTATGGTTGAAAGAGATGGGGAAAAGGAATGGCTAATATGTCTGGCTGCACATCTGACTGGCCGACTTACTGCAAATTAAGAAATTATGTGACTTAACTCAACAACAAAAAATAAGAAACTGTATTATGAAGCCAAGATCAATTATATAAAGAATGAAGGAAAACAACTTGAGTACTTTAAATTAAATTATGGGCAGAAATACAAATTCCATTCATCACAAAACCATTTGATGTTGGCAATTATTTGAATGATTACTTCATTGGCAAAGTGGGCAAACTTAGGCAGGAAATGACAACAACGAATAGAGAGCCATCGTATTCATGCATAAAAAAACAAATAATGAAAGAAAAGCATTGCAAGTTTGAATTTTGTAAAGTTAGTGTGGGAGAGGTGGAAAAATGATTGTTATCGATCAATAGTGACAAACCTCCTGGTATGGACAACTTAGATGGAAAGCTACTGAGGATGGTACCTGACTCTATAGCCACTCCTTTCTGTCATATCTTTAATATGAATCTAGAGGAAGGTGTTTGTCCTCAGGCCTGGAGGGAAGCCAAAGTCATTCCGCTACCTAAGAGTGGTAAAGCGGACTTTACTGGTTCTAACAGCAGACCTATCAGCTTGCTGCCAGCTCTTACCAAACTGTTGGAAAAAATGGTGTTTCACCAAATACAATGGTATTTCTCTGTAAGAAAACTGATAACAGACTTTCAGCATGGTTATAGAGAAGGACACTCAACATGTACTGACACAAATGACTGATGATTAGTTGAAATTATAAATTGATAATAAGAAGATTGTGGAAGCTGTACTGTTAGATTTCAGTCCAGCCTTTGATATTATTGACCATTACCTGTTGTTGAGAAAACATATGTGTTATGGCTTTTCAACCTCTGACATATCGTGCATTTAGAGCTATTTATCTAATATAACTCAAAAGGGTTTGCTTTAATGGAAGCTTCTCTAATGTCAAACATGTAAAGTGTGGTGTACAGCAGGGCAGCTCTCTATGCCCTACTCTTTTCTGTTTTTAGCAATGACCTGCCACTGGCATTAAACAAAGCATGTGTGTCCATGTATGCTGATGATTCAACCATATACACATCAGCAACCACAGCTAAGGAGGTCACTGAAACCCTTAACAAAGAGTTCCAGTCTGTTTTGGAATGGGTGGCCATTAATAAACTGGTCCTGAACATCCCTAAAACTAAGATTATTGTATTTGTCATTCCCTAAGTTCTAGACCTCAGCTGAATCTGGTAATGAATGGTATGGCTGTTGAACAAGTTGAGGAGACTAAATTACTTGGTGTTACCTTAGATTGTAAACTGTCATGGTCAAAACATATAGATTCAATGGTTGTAAAGATGTGGGAGAGGTCTGTCCATAATAAAGAGATGCTTTGCTTTTTTTTTTCTTTCAAAAAAGCAAGTCATGCAGGCTCTAGTTTTGTCTTATCTTGATTATTGTCCAGTCGTGCGGCCGAGTGCTGCAAGGAAAGACCTAGTTATGCTGCAGCTGGCCCAGAACAGAGCGGCACGTCTTGCTTTTAATTATAATCAGAGGGCTGATATAAATACTATGCAAGCCAGTCTCTCTTGGCATAGTCAACTTACACACAGCTCTGACACACACACTTACCCCACCAGACATGCCACCAGGGGTCTTTTCACAGTCCCCAAATCCAGAACAAATTCAAGAAAGCGTACAGTATTATATAGAGCCGTTACTGCATGGAACACCCTCCCATCTCATATTGCTCAAATGAACATCAAACCTGGTTTCAAAAAACCGATAAAGCTACACCTCACGGCACAACGCCTCTCCCCTATTTGACCTAGATAGTGTGTGTGTATGTATTGATATGAAGGCTACGTGTGCCTTTTTAAATTCATGTAGTTCTGTCCTTGACCTGTTCTTGTCTACTAATGTTCTGTATTACATCATGTTTCATGTTCTGTGTGGACCCCAGGAAGAGTAGCTGCTGCTTTCTCAACAGCTCATGGGGATCCTAATAAAATACCAAATACCAAAGAGACGTTAGGTAAAATAGGATTTTAATGGGAATCAATTGTTTGGTCCCCACAACGATAGTAAAATAAACGTGTGAGTGTGTGTTCTTGCGCGCATGGGTGTTTAAACTTACCCTGGGTCCTGTTTTTTCCATATAGCCCTCCTTCAGAAAGTTGCGGGTCAATTTGGGCATCAGCTGAAAAATATTAAATACAGAGTGATACTGTGTGTGTGTGTGTGTGTGTGTGTGTGTGTGTGTGTGTGTGTGTGTGTGTGTGTGTGTGTGTGTGTGTGTGTGTGTTGTGTGTGTGTGTGTGTGTGTGTGTGTGTGTGTGTGTACTCACCTCTGCATCATTAGCCCCTGGGAAGGCCACCTTTAGATAGTGGAGCTGGATGGCCCTTATAGAGTTGAACCAGTCTACTATCTCCTGATGGAGGGATGGAGAGAGAGAGAGAAAGAGAAATAGAGAGAGGGAGGAGTGAGCTACTTTGCTGAATTGATCCATATACAGTGACAGACACACCCCCACACAGCTACCTTGCCGTTGTCGTGGTAGAGGAAGATGTTTCTGGTGCTGTAGTCTTTCAGGTAGGTGATCTGTAGTCCGTTGGGGTTACCTATCTTCTCTGGCTGGAAGGCTGCGTTGATAGAGTCCACCTTGATCACCGCTTTAGGCTCCTTGGCCTGGAGAGAGGGGAGGGACAGAGAGAGTTAGGGGTGGAGAGAGGGGAGGGACAGAGAGAGTTAGGGGTGGAGAGAGGGGAGGGACAGAGAGAGTTAGGGGTGGAGAGAGGGAGAGAGAGAGAGTTAGGGGTGGAGAGAGGGGAGGGACAGAGAGAGTTAGGGGTGGAGAGAGGGAGAGAGAGTTACAGTAGGGGTGGAGAGAGGGGAGGGACAGAGAGAGTTAGGGGTGGAGAGAGGGGAGGGAGAGTTAGGGATGGTGAGAGGGGAGGGACAGAGAGAGTTACAGTAGGGGTGGAGAGAGGGGAGGGCCAGAGAGAGTTAGGGTGGAGAGAGGGAGAGAGAGAGAGTTAGGGGTGGAGAGAGAGGAGGGACAGAGAGAGTTAGGGGTGGAGAGAGGGGAGGGACAGAGATAGTTAGGGGTGGAGAGAGGGAGGGGAGACAGTTAGGGGTGGAGAGAGGGGAGGGACAGAGAGAGTTAGGGGTGGAGAGAGGGAGAGAGAGTTACAGTAGGGGTGGAGAGAGGGGCGGGACAGAGAGAGTTAGGGGTGGAGAGAGGGGAGGGACAGAGAGAGTTAGGGGTGGAGAGAGAGGAGGGACAGAGAGAGTTAGGGTGGAGAGAGGGAGAGAGAGTTACAGTAGGGGTGGAGAGAGGGGAGGGGACAGAGATAGTTAGGCGTGGAGAGAGGGAGGGGAGACAGTTAGGGGTGGAGAGAGGGAGAGAGAGAGAGTTAAGGGTGGAGAGAGGGGAGGGACAGAGATAGTTAGGGGTGGAGAGAGGGGAGGGACAGAGATAGTTAGGGGTGGAGAGAGGGAGGGACAGAGATAGTTAGGGGTGGAGAGAGGGGAGGGACAGAGAGAGTTAGGGGTGGAGAGAGGGGAGGGACAGAGATAGTTAGGGGTGGAGAGAGGGGAGGGGAGACAGTTAGGGGTGGAGAGAGGGGAGGGGAGAGAGAGAGTTAGGGGTGGAGAGAGGGGAGGGAGAGAGAGAGTTAGGAGTGGAGAGAGGGGAGGGAGAGAGAGAGAGTTAGGGGTGGAGAGAGGGGAGGGAGAGAGAGAGTTAGGGGTGTGGAGAGAGGGGAGGGGACAGAGAGAGTTAGGGGGTGGAGAGAGGGGGAGGGGACAGAGAGAGTTAGGGTGGAGAGAGGGGAGGGAAAGAGAGAGTTAGGGGGGGTGAGAGAGGGAGGGAGAGAGAGAGTTAGGGGTGGAGAGAGGGGAGGGGAGAGAGAGTTAGGGGTGGAGAGAGGGGAGGGAGAGAGAGAGTTAGGGGGGTGAGAGGGGAGGGAGAGAGAGAGTTAGGGGTGGAGAGAGGGGAGGGAGAGAGAGAGTTAGGGGTGGAGAGAGGGGAGGGACAGAGAGAGTTAGGGGTGGGGAGAGAGGGGAGGGACAGAGA
>NW_021823509.1:123702-226840 GCF_901001165.1 Salmo trutta | reverse complement strand
AGAAAGAGAAAGAGAGAGACTTAAGATCAGTGATGAGAAAGTGAGAAGTGAAGAAGAGAGAAAGAGAGCAGAGACGAGAGAGGCGAGAAGAGTCAGCCAGTGAGAGAGAGAGAGAGAGAGAGAGAGACAGACAGAGAAGCGAGGAAATAATGAACAAGGAAACCTATCCTATAACTAGTCTAAAACACATGACTGAAACTCAATGATTCCTCCTCCTACACATCAAACAGGAAATCAACGTCTGATCTTATTATGGAGCGTATTATAATGTTCATCCTAACGTCTTTCTAATGGATTGATCATGATAGAGAATAGACAGTGTGTGTGTGTGTGTGTGTTCCTTTCAGTATCCTGCCTTAGCCAGCGCCTCTTTGCCATGAGTCCCCAAAAATATCCCCCTCATCACAATGTCATTATTACAATGGTCACGTTGCCATGGTCACCACACACACACACACACACACATACACACACACGCACAGACACACTTACTGGCAGTCTTTGTGGGTAGGTTTGTAGTAGTAGACAGGAACAACCGCCTCATATTTCTGCTTCATCAATTCGTTCCCATTCTCCGCCATGAACTGTAACACACACACACACACACACACACACACACACGCAATGAAAGAGAGAAGTTGAGAGAGACAGAACAAACGGGCGGATGAGTCATGATTGCATGTGTCATACCGTGTATTAGCTAGACACAGACAATTCCTTCCAGCGTTGGAGTGGATTGTTTTGAATGTGATATATGCAGCATAACCATTCATTTTCTACAGGATAATGTCCTATTCTTCAGACAGAGGATGGATGGAACAAAGCCTGTCTGAAATCATTTCATATCAAGTTCATCACTGAGTTATGGCTCAGTCATAAATGACTATGTAGAGTCATGGATTCAGATCTGGGTTCAAATACTATTTACAATCTTTCAAGTGCTTTGAGCGTCGGCTCAAGTCTGCCTGGAGTGACAGATGGGCGGGGTTTGCCATTTTGGGACTACTCTATCGGTCTGTTAAGCCAGGCAAGCTCAATCAAGCGCAGATAAAGCATTTGAAATGATTTAAAATAGTACTGAACCCAGAGCCGATTGGATTTGAAGAAATGTATGTTAGCGAATATTCAGTTTTCAGGGATTTTGGTGAGCAGCTCACCTTTACTTCCTGGTCTTCCCAGCGGGAGAGGCCGAGGGATTTGACCTTCATTCCGATGTCGGGAATATTCCTGTGGATCCCGGAACACTGAACACAGATGAACACTCCTACGGAACAGGAGCCCCAACTAGGATCTGATGGAGGCAAGGAGGGAGAGAGAGAGAGAGGAAGAGGAAGAACAGAGAACAACAGAGAAAGGTATGTGGTTTCATTGGGAGTTTGTGGTACTCGATCAAAGGGAATACCTTTAGAAAAATCGACATTTCACATAGAAAACATTGGAATGCTTGCTTTGACCTTTGTCCTCTTGAGCAAGGAGCAGATTCTCTGTAAAGATCCAATGATAAGGTGTCTAGGATGGACAACAACATACCACACTACAACTCAGTACAAAGTGCTGGTCCACATACCTTCAGAGCAGATATGAAGGCAGTCAGGGAAGAGAAACCTTCATCTTTCTACTGAATGTCTCCCATCTCCCTCGATTGGCTCATACCTGTTTACTTTAGCTTGACCACACCCATCTTATCTACCTGACACAGCCTGGTGCAGGGCCAGCTACCAACCCACGGAGTGTGTGTGTGTATCTTAACCCACTACACCGTTTTATCCCCACAGACAAAGTCAGCGTAGGCCACAGAAACACTGTGTTGGTCTACATTGCGCTAGGCCTTGACCTATAGGTCTGTTCTGTTGGAAATGATCCGGTAGTCTACAGTAGTGTTAACCTACACAATGTCTTACTGCTGTTCCCTTTCATATCTACTTTGTTTCATTGTGATAACCACATGATGTCTGGAGCGCTGAGTAGGCCTGTTTCACATCTAGATGTGCCTGAATAACCAGCACGCATTTCAGACTGTGGGGGAATCAAATCCAAAAAGATTTGAATGCTACTTAAAAATGCACGTTATTGCCACGTGTATTGGGACCTGTAGGTACTAAACTGGCCTCTTCCCCATACATAAATGACATTTTATGAGTGACTTCACGAGTATTAACGTGTGAGTGTAGTCGGTGCATGTCTTGTCCAGGGACTACTGCAGTATCCAGCGTCTGCCCAGCATGCTTCTGTCCTCATGCCATAAGACTGCCAAACAGCTAACAAAATGGCGACACAGACTGTTGTCCTTTATCTTTTGTTCTTATTGTTGTACTGTCTGTAAGCACCCTCACAGGGCCCTACACACGACACACACTGACACTCCAACACACACAACCTTTACTAAGGACATGCCACTGGCCCTGAGTAAAGCCAGTGTGTCTATGTATGTGGATGAATCAACACTATACATGTCAGCTACTACAGAGAGTCAAATCACTGCAACACTTAATGAAGAGCTGCAGTTAGTTTCAGAATGGGTGGCAGGGAATAAGTTAGTCCTAAATATTTTAAAAACTAAAAGCTTTGTATTTGGGACAAATCACTCACTAAACTATAAACCTCAACTAAATCATGTAATACATCATGTAGAAGTTGAGGTGACTAAACTGCTTGGAGTAACCCTGGATTGTAAACTGTCATGGTTAAAACATGTTCATACTACAGTAGCTAAGATGGGTAGAAGTCTGTCCATAATAAAGCACTGCTCTGCCTTCTTAACAACACTTTCAACAAGGCAGGTCCTACAGACTCTAGTTTTGTCACACCTGGACTACTGTTCAGTCGTGTGGTCAGGTGCCACAAAAAAGGACTTAGGAAAATTACAATTGGTTCAGAACAGGATGTACACAGAGTAGAGGTCGACTGATTATGATTTATCAACGCCGATACCGATTATTGGAGGACCAAAAAAAGACGATACAGATTAATCGGTCGATTTTTATATATACAGTGGGGAGAACAAGTATTTGATACACTGCCGATTTTGCAGGTTTTCCTACTTACAAAGCATGTAGAGGTCTGTAATTTTTAATCATAGGTACACTTCAACTGTGAGAGACGGAATCTAAAAATCCAGAAAATCACATTATATGATTTTTAAGTAATTAATTTGCATTTTATTGCATGACATAAGTATTTGATACATCAGAAAAGCAGAACTTAATATTTGGTACAGAAACCTTTGTTTGCAATTACAGAGATCATACGTTTCCTGTAGTTCTTGACCAGGTTTGCACACACTGCAGCAGGGATTTTGGCCCACTCCTCCATACAGACCTTCTCCAGATCCTTCAGGTTTCGGGGCTGTCGCTGGGCAATACGGACTTTCAGCTCCCTCCAAAGATTTTCTATTGGGTTCAGGTCTGGAGACTGGCTAGGCCACTCCAGGACCTTGAGATGCTTCTTACGGAGCCACTTCTTAGTTGCCCTGGCTGTGTGTTTCGGTTCATTGTCATGCTGGAAGACCCAGCCACGATCCATCTTCAATGCTCTTACTGAGGGAAGGAGGTTGTTGGCCAAGATCTCGCGATACATGGCCCCATGCATCCTCCCCTCAATACGGTGCAGTCGTCCTGTCCCCTTTGCAGAAAAGCATCCCCAAAGAATGATGCTTCCACCTCCATGCTTCACGGTTGGGATGGTGTTCTTGGGGTTGTACTCATCCTTCTCCTTCCTCCAAACACGGCGAGTGGAGTTTAGACCAAAAAGCTCTATTTTTGTCTCATCAGACCACATGACCTTCTCCCATTCCTCCTCTGGATCATCCAGATGGTCATTGGCAAACTTCAGACGGGCCTGAACATGCGCTGGCTTGAGCAGGGGGACCTTGCGTGCGCTGCAGGATTTTAATCCATGACGGCGTAGTGTGTTACTAATGGTTTTCTTTGAGACTGTGGTCCCAGCTCTCTTCAGGTCATTGACCAGGTCCTGCCGTGTAGTTCTGGGCTGATCCCTCACCTTCCTCATGATCATTGATGCCCCACGAGGTGAGATCTTGCATGGAGCCCCAGACCGAGGGTGATTGACCGTCATCTTGAACTTCTTCCATTTTCTAATAATTGCGCCAACAGTTGTTGCCTTCTCACCAAGCTGTTTGCCTATTGTCCTGTAGCCCATCCCAGCCTTGTGCAGGTCTACAATTTTATCCCTGATGTCCTTACACAGCTCTCTGGTCTTGGCCATTGTGGAGAGGTTGGAGTCTGTTTGATTGAGTGTGTGAACAGGTGTCTTTTATACAGGTAACGAGTTCAAACAGGTGCAGTTAAGACAGGTAATGAGTGGAGAACAGGAGGGCTTCTTAAAGTAAAACTAACAGGTCTGTGAGAGACAGAATTCTTACTGGTTGGTAGGTGATCAAATACTTATGTCATGCAATAAAATGCAAATGAATTACTTAAAAATCATACAATGTGATTTTCTGGATTTTTGTTTTAGATTCTGTCTCTCAGTTGAAGTGTTCCTATGATACATGCTCTACATGCTTTGTAAGTAGGTAAACCTGCAAAATCGGCAGTGTATCAAATACTTGTTCTCCCCACTGTATATATTTGTAATAATGACAATTACAACAATGCTGAATGAACACTTTTATTTTAACTTAATATAATACATCAATAAAATCAATTTAGTCTCAAATAAACATATGAAAGCTGGTGGTTCCTTTTAACATGAGTCTTTAATATTCCCAGGTAAGTTTTAGGTAAGAAGTTTTAGGTTGTAGTTATTATTGGAGTTATAGGACTATTTCTCTATACACCATTTGTATTTCATATACCTTTGACTATTGGGTGTTCTTATAGGCACTATAGTATTGCCAGCCTAATCTCGGGAGTTGATAGGCTTGAAGTCATAAACAGCGCAATGCTTGAAGCACAGCGAAGAGCTGCTGGCAAACGCAGGAAAGTGCTGTTTGAATGAATGCTTACGAGCCTGCTGCTGCCTACCACCGCTCAGTCAGACTGCTCTATCAAATCATAGACTTAATTATAATATAATAACACACAGAAATACGAGCCTTAGGTCATTAATATGGTCAAATCCAGAAACTATCATTTTGAAAACAAAACGTTTATTCTTCCAGTGAAATACGGAATCGTTCCGTATTTTACCTAACGGATGGCATCCCTAAGTCTAAATATTGCTGTTACATTGCACAACCTTCAATGTTAAGTCATAATTATGTACAATTCTGGCAAATTAATTACGGTCTTCACACAGTTCGCAACGAGCCAGGCGGCCCAAACTGCTGCATATACCCTGACTCTGCTTGCACAGAACGCAAGAGAAGTGACACAATTTCCTTAGTTAAAAGAAATTCATGTCAGCAGGCAATATTAACTAAATATGCAGGTTTAAAAATATATACTTGTATATTGATTTTAAGAAAGGCATTGATGTTTATGGTTAGGTACACATTGGTGCAACGACAGTGCTTTTTCGCGAATGCGCTTGTTAAATCATCACCCATTTGGCGAAGTAGGCTGTGATTCAATGATGAATTAACAGGCACTGCATCAATTATATGCAATGCAGGACAAGCTAGATAAACTAGTAATATCATCAACCATGTGTAGTTAACTAGTGATTATGTTAAGATTGATTGTTTTTTATAAGATAAGTTTAGTGCTAGCTAGCAACTTACCTTGGCTCCTTGCTGCACTTGCGTAACAGGTAGTCAGCCTGCCACGCAGTCTCCTCGTGGAGTGCAATGTAATCGGCCATAATCGGTGTCCAAAAATGCCGATTACCGATTGTTATGAAAACTTGAAATTGGCCCTAATTAATCGGCCATTCCGATTAATCGGTCGACCTCTAACACAGAGAGCTAATATTAATAATATGCATGTCAATCTCTCCTGGCTGAAAGTGGGGGAGAGATTGACTTTATCACTACTTGTATTTATGAGAGGTATTGACAAGCTGAATGTACCGAGCTTGTCTGTCTGTACTGGCACACAGCTTGGACACCCATGCATACCATACCCCACAAGACATGCCACCAGAGGTCTCTTCAAGTCCCCAAGTCCAGAACAGACTATGGGAGGCACACAGTACTACATAGAGCCATGACTACATGGAAATCTATTCCATATCAAGTAACTGATGCAAGCAGTAAAATTTGATTTAAAACAGATGAAAAAAAAACACCTTATGGAACAGCGGGGACTGTGAAGCAACACAAACATTGGCACAGACACATGCATACACACACACGTTAACATATGCACTATACATACACATGGATGTAGTACTGTAAATATGTGGTAGTGGTGGAACAGGGGCCTTAGGGTACACAGTGTGTTGTGAAATCTCTGAATATATTGTAATGTTTTAAAATTGAATAAACTGCCTTAATTTTGCTGGACCCCAGGAAGAGTAGCTGCTGCTTTGTCAGCTAATGGGGATCCATAATAAATACAAATACACTGACTCCATCATTTACTAACACACACATAACAATATACACACATTTATACATTACACACACCCACTTGGATACAATCATTACATATGCTGCTGCTACTCTGTTTATCATATATCCTGATGCCTAGTGACCTTACCCCTATACATATCTACCTCTATAGATCCAGTATCCCTGTACATTATAATATGGTACTGGAACTGACCCTGTATATAGTATGTTTACCCCTATACATATCTCCCTATATAGATCCAGTATCCCTGTACATTATAATATGGTACTGGAACTGACCCTGTATATAGTATGTTTACCCCTATACATATCTCCCTATATAGATCCAGTATCCCTGTACATTATAATATGGTACTGACCCTGTATATAGTATGTTTACCCCTATACATATCTACCTCTATAGATCCAGTATCCCTGTACAATATAATATGGTACTGACCCTGTATATAGTTGTTTACCCTACATATCTCCCTATATAGATCCAGTATCCCTGTACATTATAATATGGTACTGACCCTGTATATAGTATGTTTACCCCTATACATATCTACCTCTATAGATCCAGTATCCCTGTACAATATAATATGGTACTGACCCTGTATATAGTATGTTTACCCCTATACATATCTACCTCTATAGATCCAGTATCCCTGTACATTATATATGGTACTGACCTGTATATAGTATGTTTACCCCTATACATATCTACCTCTATAGATCCAGTATCCCTGTACAATATAATATGGTACTGACCCTGTATATAGTATGTTTACCCCTATACATATCTACCTCTATAGATCCAGTATCCCTGTACATTATAATATGGTACTGACCCTGTATATAGTATGTTTACCCCTATACATATCTACCTCTATAGATCCAGTATCCCTGTACATTATAATATGGTACTGACCCTGTATATAGTATGTTTACCCCTATACATATCTACCTCTATAGATCCAGTATCCCTGTACATTATAATATGGTACTGACCCTGTATATAGTATGTTTACCCCTATACATATCTACCTCTATAGATCCAGTATCCCTGTACATTATAATATGGTACTGACCCTGTATATAGTATGTTTACCCCTATACATATCTACCTCTATAGATCCAGTATCCCTGTACATTATAATATGGTACTGACCCTGTATATAGTATGTTTACCCCTATACATATCTACCTCTATAGATCCAGTATCCCTGTACATTATAATATGGTACTGACCCTGTATATAGTATGTTTACCCCTATACATATCTACCTCTATAGATCCAGTATCCTGTACAATTATATATGGTACTGACCCCTGTATATAGTATGTTTACCCATATACATATCTACCTCTATAGATCCAGTATCCCTGTACATTATATAATATGGTACTGACCCTGTATATAGTATGTTTACCCCTATACATATCTACCTCTATAGATCCAGTAGTCCCCTGTACATTATAATATGGTACTGGAACCCTGTATATAGTTATGTTTACCCCTATACATATCTACCTCTATAGATCCAGTATCCCTGTACATTATAATATGGTACTGACCCTGTATATAGTATGTTTACCCCTATACATATCTACCTCTATAGATCCAGTATCCCTGTACATTATAATATGGAACTGGAACTGACCCTGTATATAGTATGTTTACCCCTATACATATCTACCTCTATAGATCCAGTATCCCTGTACATTATAATATGGTACTGACCCTGTATATAGTATGTTTACCCCTATACATATCTACCTCTATAGATCCAGTATCCCTGTACATTATAATATGGTACTGACCCTGTATATAGTATGTTTACCCCTATACATATCTACCTCTATAGATCCAGTATCCCTGTACATTATAATATGGTACTGACCCTGTATATAGTATGTTTACCCCTATACATATCTACCTCTATAGATCCAGTGTCCCTGTACATTATAATATGGTACTGACCCTGTATATAGTATGTTTACCCCTATACATATCTACCTCTATAGATCCAGTATCCCTGTACATTATAATATGGTACTGACCCTGTATATAGTATGTTTACCCCTATACATATCTACCTCTATAGATCCAGTATCCCTGTACATTATAATATGGTACTGACCCTGTATATAGTATGTTTACCCCTATACATATCTACCTCTATAGATCCAGTATCCCTGTACATTATAATATGGTACTGACCCTGTATATAGTATGTTTACCCCTATACATATCTACCTCTATAGATCCAGTATCCCTGTACATATAATATGGTACTGACCCTGTATATAGTATGTTTACCCCTATACATATCTACCTCTATAGATCCAGTATCCCTGTACATTATAATATGGTACTGAACTGACCCTGTATATAGTATGTTTACCCCTATACATATCTACCTCTATAGATCCAGTATCCCTGTACATTATAATATGGTACTGACCCTGTATATAGTATGTTTACTACTATACATATCTACTTCTATAGATCCAGTATACCTGTACATTATAATATGGTACTGGAACTGACCCTGTATATAGTATGTTTACCCCTATAAATATCTACCTCTATAGATCCAGTATCCCTGTACATTATAATATGGAACTGACCCTGTATATAGTATGTTTACCCCTATACATATCTACCTCTATAGATCCAGTATCCCTGTACATTATAATATGGTACTGGAACTGACCCTGTATATAGTATGTTTACCCCTATACATATCTACCTCTATAGATCCAGTATCCCTGTACATTATAATATGGTACTGGAACTGACCCTGTATATAGTATGTTTACCCCTATACATATCTACCTCTATAGATCCAGTATCCCTGTACATTATAATATGGTACTGACCCTGTATATAGTATGTTTACCCCTATACATATCTACCTCCATAGATCCAGTATCCCTGTACATTATAATATGGTACTGACCCTGTATATAGTATGTTTACCCCTATACATATCTACCTCTATAGATCCAGTATCCCTGTACATTATAATATGGTACTGGAACTGACCCTGTATATAGTATGTTTACCCCTATACATATATACCTCTATAGATCCAGTATCGCTGTACATTATAATATGGTACTGACCCTGTATATAGTATGTTTACCCCTATACATATCTACCTCTATAGATCCAGTATCCCTGTACATTATAATATGGTACTGACCCTGTATATAGTATGTTTACCCCTATACATATATACCTCTATAGATCCAGTATCGCTGTACATTATAATATGGTACTGACCCTGTATATAGTATGTTTACCCCTATACATATCTACCTCTATAGATCCAGTATCCCTGTACATTATAATATGGTACTGACCCTGTATATAGTATGTTTACCCCTATACATATATACCTCTATAGATCCAGTATCCCTGTACATTATAATATGGTACTGACCCTGTATATAGTATGTTTACCCCTATACATATCTACCTCTATAGATCCAGTATCCCTGTACATTATAATATGGTACTGGAACTGACCCTGTATATAGTATGTTTACCCCTATACATATCTACCTCTATAGATCCAGTATCCCTGTACATTATAATATGGTACTGACCCTGTATATAGTATGTTTACCCCTATACATATATACCTCTATAGATCCAGTATCCCTGTACATTATAATATGGTACTGACCCTGTATATAGTATGTTTACCCCTATACATATCTACCTCTATAGATCCAGTATCCCTGTACATTATAATATGGTACTGACCCTGTATATAGTATGTTTACCCCTATACATATATACCTCTATAGATCCAGTATCGCTGTACATTATAATATGGTACTGACCCTGTATATAGTATGTTTACCCCTATACATATCTACCTCTATAGATCCAGTATCCCTGTACATTATAATATGGTACTGGAACTGACCCTGTATATAGTATGTTTACCCCTATACATATATACCTCTATAGATCCAGTATCCCTGTACATTATAATATGGTACTGACCCTGTATATAGTATGTTTACCCCTATACATATCTACCTCTATAGATCCAGTATCCCTGTACATTATAATATGGTACTGGAACTGACCCTGTATATAGTATGTTTACCCCTATACATATCTACCTCTATAGATCCAGTATCCCTGTACATTATAATATGGTACTGACCCTGTATATAGTATGTTTACCCCTATACATATCTACCTCTATAGATCCAGTATCCCTGTACATTATAATATGGTACTGGAACTGACCCTGTATATAGTATGTTTACCCCTATACATATCTACCTCTATAGATCCAGTATCCCTGTACATTATAATATGGTACTGACCCTGTATATAGTATGTTTACCCCTATACATATCTACCTCTATAGATCCAGTATCCCTGTACATTATAATATGGTACTGACCCTGTATATAGTATGTTTACCCCTATACATATCTACCTCTATAGATCCAGTATCCCTGTACATTATAATATGTACTGACCCTGTATATAGTATGTTTACCCCTATACATATCTACCTCTATAGATCCAGTATCCCTGTACATTATAATATGGTACTGACCCTGTATATAGTATGTTTACCCCTATACATATCTACCTCTATAGATCCAGTATTCCTGTACATTATAATATGGTACTGGAACTGACCCTGTATATAGTATGTTTACCCCTATACATATCTACCTCTATAGATCCAGTATCCCTGTACATTATAATATGGTACTGACCCTGTATATAGTATGTTTACCCCTATACATATCTACCTCTATAGATCCAGTATCGCTGTACATTATAATATGGTACTGACCCTGTATATAGTATGTTTACCCCTATACATATCTACCTCTATAGATCCAGTATCCCTGTACATTATAATATGGTACTGACCCTGTATATAGTATGTTTACCCCTATACATATCTACCTCTATAGATCCAGTATCCCTGTACATTATAATATGGTACTGACCCTGTATATAGTATGTTTACCCCTATACATATCTACCTCTATAGATCCAGTATCCCTGTACATTATAATATGGTACTGACCCTGTATATAGTATGTTTACCCCTATACATATCTACCTCTATAGATCCAGTATCCCTGTACATTATAATATGGTACTGACCCTGTATATAGTATGTTTACCCCTATACATATCTACCTCTATAGATCCAGTATCCCTGTACGTTATAATATGGTACTGACCCTGTATATAGTATGTTTACCACTATACATATCTACCTCTATAGATCCAGTATCCCTGTACATTATAATATGGTACTGACCCTGTATATAGTATGTTTACCACTATACATATCTACCTCTATAGATCCAGTATCCCTGTACATTATAATATGTACTGACCCTGTATATAGTATGTTTACCCCTATACATATCTACCTCTATAGATCCAGTATCCCTGTACATTATAATATGGTACTGACCCTGTATATAGTATGTTTACCCCTATACATATCTACCTCTATAGATCCAGTATCCCTGTACATTATAATATGGTACTGACCCTGTATATAGTATGTTTACCCCTATACATATCTACCTCTATAGATCCAGTATCCCTGTACATTATAATATGGTACTGACCCTGTATATAGTATGTTTACCCCTATACATATCTATACATAAATATCTTGCCTCCCTGCCTTTGACAAAGTGGGCACTGCTTATCACAGATAGGCATCGGCGCTCACCTAAAAAGCCCATAATTATGCCATTGGTTGAAATATGTCATTGATTTGGGGCAGAATTAAGTGAGGTCTTATGTGTTGTTGGAGGAGGGTCTTGGTCAGTTTAGCTCAGAAAATGCCACCCTCGCCAATCTCCATGCATAGGAGGCCACCTAATCCTGCCTAATGAACGGGCCGGTGTTGTGCCGAAAATCTCCCCCCTGCCAGAATTCTCCCCCCCCTTCCCGTTCTTCATTATTGCGACTTGCTACTTGCTAGTTGAGATTTCTGCTCTTCACTACATTGTCAGTTTAGCCTACATTTCACTGATCTTAGTAGCGGAAAGCATTTTTGTCTGCAGTTTTCGGGTTTGGCTATTTGTTTCAAGTGTATGGGGCGGTTCTAGCTTGTATGGCGCCCTAGGAGAACCCCCCCCTTCAGCGCCCGCCTGCACCCGGGGGCGGCATCTACTCCCTCCTCTATGTTTAATATAACACACATACATTAATTATTCATTTCGGTTGCCTATCCTGACGTGAAGTTTGTTCTATAGAAAGTATTTGACTCTAGCCACACAATTAAGGAAATTAGAAGGGGGGGTCTGGCAGGGGGGATTTTCGGCACAACACCTGTTCAGCTCCTAACCTTAACCCCTAACAAATAGACCTAACTAACATTAGCCACAACAAATTGGAATTCGTAACATGTCATAAGTTTAGCAAATTCGTAAAATATTGTACGAATTGCATTTCAGAACATATTGTACAAATTGCAATTCGTAACATATCATACGAAATGGAGACGGACATCCACAAATGAATACGAAACATAACATATCATACTAAATGGTGTTTCGGATTTAAGTACAGAATAATATGAAATGCTCTGAGAACAGGTTGCAGACTAAAGCACCCAGGCATACATACATTTGGAAACAATATGCTTACTTTTTGCACCGTTAGGCTGCAAAATGCAAGTAGGCCTATTCTGCTCCTACATTTCCCAGAGCAACTCAAATAGGCCTAAAATAGGCTAAAGGTATTTTTCCACCTGTACATGTCAGCGCCTGTTGCATGCCAACTCCCACCCTCTCTCATCTACAATGTCTAGGCTAGAAGGTTCTTTGTAGCAAAACTAGAACATCAGTAGCACATTTCTATTTACCAGGCGCGCCACAGTCTGCGCACGCGTCGTTCCCTGGCTTTTGAATGATCTCTTTCAAGAGACGACCAACTCTCTCGTTCCCAGGCATTTCCAATCCTTTAAATCAGTCCTGAACAGAGAAGACAACCGACAAATCACAGCATAAAAGTGTGTCTTCGGGTGGGTCCTCGGCTGCCTACACACGCAGGCGGTAGCCTACACACGAGAGGATGAGGTATGCCACACTCAAAACTGAAATAAAAAGAAAAAGAAACTTCCACTCAAATCGATTCTTCCGTTCGGTCCATTCAGTGAAACACTTGCATGGTTCCCAACTTGAGTTTTGTGCGAACTCCCTGTCCTTGATCAAAAGGATTTGTCACAACTTGTTGTTGGTTGAGCCTCTCTCTCCGACACCTTTCCGAGAGGGTGTGTGTGAGGGGAGGGAGCCTAACCTACACTCGGGAAGTGAACTGCCGGTTTTGTTCAGACTTGCTGTTCCGCATAATTGTAGGGTGCTCAATCAGATAAGAAAATGACTGTTCTGTAAAGGTTGTAGTGCCACATTCCACCGCTAGATGGTAGCAGTCCACCAGCAAGGAGACGTCAGCGCATAGTTCAGTAGCGCTCCAAGGACCTGCTATTACAGGACCTTGTACTCTCTATTGCTCCTCTGACCTGTCCTTGCACCCTATCGATCGACAAATGTGGGCTCTCCATGGTGCTGAATCTCAAGCGTGATGGAATCCCAGGTCACAGTGTTGGAGAAGCTACTCTGAAAATATTAAACCCAAAAACTGTTCTTAGGCAGGTCTTATGCTGAAAAATAACCAACATTATTCCCTACCTCACCCATATTTATTTTATTTCTGCACCTCGGGGGTTTGTGGTATATGGCCAATATCTGCCTTGTGTCGTGGGTAAGAACAGCTCTTAGCAGTGGTATATTGCTTAATGAACTACTGAAAACACTACTTAGATTTGAATTTAGTTCAACTACCACCAAGCTATTACAAAATGTACTTACTAGTTGATCTGCATATAGTTGACTTCTCCCTAACACTGCAGGCCCAGAGCCATGGCTCACATAGCCCCCACCAATCCCAATGTATGTTCATGCACAACAATATGTGAGGGACAGTCATAATATTGGCTATATTATAAGACGTAAAAAATAAATTATATTAGACATGGTTATGCTGGCCTACAACATTATTCCTTTATTGGTATTGAAAGTAAAGATTTAAATGTAGCTTATTGCTTTTGTTCAATCTGCCCCATGCGCCAAAGCACATTACAGCACAATACGTTAGAAAGTTGTTGTTTTTTTGTACCTATACAGAGCTTCTGGAGTAAGTAATGGTTATTTTAAGTGCCGGAGGGAAAAAAATGTATTTGTTGTGCAACATTTGTTATCGTTGAGCAGGAGGCGTCATGGCAATAAGTGAGACAAATGGGTGTTATTTAACGGCTAGATGAGCAAACCGGGCTTGACGTGACTTTGTTCTACTACACCGGATTTCCACGGTGACAGCAAACGCTAATGTTCACCACGGCCCGTTAACGAAAGCTAATTTGTCAAAAACGGGACTGAGTATAGGCCAGCGTTTTATCTTCGAGCCGCTGCCGCCCTGTGGAATGTAGAATGGAATTTAGATTTTAGATTCAGACCCTTAACGATTCTTCTTACAGTTTTGGAATGGGTGGCCAGTAATAAACTGGTCCTGAACATCTCTAAAACTAAGAGCATTGTATTTGTCATTCCCTAAGTTCTAGACCTCAGCTGAATCTGGTAATGAATGGTGTGGCTGTTGAACAAGTTGAGGAGACTAAAGTACTTGGTGTTACCTTAGATTGTAAACTGTCATGGTCAAAACATATAGATTCAATGGTTGTAAAGATGGAGAGAGTATCTGTTCTACACCTGGCCTACAGAGAGTATCTGTTCTACACCTGGCCTACAGAGAGTATCTGTTCTATACCTGGCCTACAGAGAGTATCTGTTCTACACCTGGCCTACAGAGAGTATCTGTTCTATACCTGGCCTACAGAGAGTATCTGTTCTACACCTGGCCTACAGAGAGTATCTGTTCTACACCTGGCCTACAGAGAGTATCTGTTCTACACCTGGCCTACAGAGAGTATCTGTTCTATACCTGGTCAACAGAGAGTATCTGTTCTATACCTGGTCTACGGAGAGTATCTGTTCTACACCTGGTCTACAGAGAGTATCTGTGCTATACCTGGTCTACAGAGAGTATCTGTTCTATACCTGGCCTACAGAGAGTATCTGTTCTATACCTAGTCTACAGAGAGTATCTGTTCTACACCTGGTCAACAGAGAGTATCTGTTCTATACCTGGTCTACGGAGAGTATCTGTTCTACACCTGGCCTACAGAGAGTATCTGTGCTATACCTGGTCTACAGAGAGTATCTGTTCTACACCTGGTCTACAGAGAGTATCTGTGCTATACCTGGTCTACAGAGAGTATCTGTTCTACACCTGGCCTACAGAGAGTATCTGTTCTACACCTGGCCTACAGAGAGTATCTGTTCTATACCTGGTCTACAGAGAGTATCTGTTCTACACCTGGCCTACAGAGAGTATCTGTTCTATACCTGGTCTACAGAGAGTATCTGTTCTATACCTGGTCTACAGAGAGTATCTGTTCTATACCTGGTCTACAGAGAGTATCTGTTCTATACCTGGCCTACAGAGAGTATCTGTTCTACACCTGGTCTACAGAGAGTATCTGTGCTATACCTGGTCTACAGAGAGTATCTGTTCTTCACCTGGCCTACAGAGAGTATCTGTTCTACACCTGGCCTACAGAGAGTATCTGTTCTATACCTGGCCTACAGAGAGTATCTGTTCTATACCTGGTCTACAGAGAGTATCTGTTCTATACCTGGTCTACAGAGAGTATCTGTTCTATACCTGGCCTACAGAGAGTATCTGTTCTATACCTGGCCTACATAGAGTATCTGTTCTATACCTGGTCTACAGAGAGTATCTGTTCTATACCTGGTCTACAGAGAGTATCTGTTCTATACCTGGTCTACAGAGAGTATATGTTCTATACCTGGCCTACAGAGAGTATCTGTTCTATACCTGGCCTACAGAGAGAATCTGTTCTATACCTGGTCTACAGAGAGTATCTGTTCTATACCTGGCCTACAGAGAGTATCTGTTCTATACCTGGTCTACAGAGAGTATCTGTTCTATACCTGACCTACAGAGAGTATCTGCTTTTTTGACACCACACTCCAAACAGCAAGCAATGCAAATGTAGAAGCGCGGTGGCTAGGAAAAACTCCCTAGAAAGGCAGGAACCTAGGAAGAAACCTGGAGAGGAACCAGGCTCTGAGGGGTGGCCAGTCCTCTTCTGGCTGTGCCGAGTGGAGATTATAACAGAACATGGCCAAGATGTTCAAACGTTCATAGATGACCAGCAGGGTCAAATAATAATAATCACAGTGGTTCTAGAGGGTGCAACAGGTCAGCACCTCAGGAGTAAATGTCAGTTGGCTTTTCATATCTGATCATTCAGAGTTAGAGACAGCAGGTGTGGTAGAGAGAGAGTCAAAAACAGCAGGTCCGGGACAAGGTAGCACGTCCAGTGAACAGGTCAGGGTTCCATAGCCGCAGGCAGAACAGTTGAAACTGGAGCAGCAGCACGACCAGATTGACTGGGGACAGCAAGGAGTCATCATGCCAGGTAGTCCTGAGGCATGGTCCTAGGGCTCAGGTCCTCTGAGAGAAGAGAGAAAGAGAGGAAGAGAGAGAGAGAGAATTAGAGGGAGCATACTTAAATTCACACAGGAAACCGGATAAGACAGGAGAAATACTCCAGATATAACAGACTGATCCTAGCCCCCCGACACATAAACTACTGCAGCATAAATACTGGAGGCTGAGACAGGAGAGGTCAGGAGACACTGTGGCTCTGTCCGACGATACTCTGTCCGACGCCCACTTTGCCAAAGCACAGCCCCCACACCACTAGAGGGATATCTTCAAACCACCAACTTACTACCCTAAGACAAGGCTGAGTATAGCCCACAAAGACCTCCCCCATGGTACGACCACGAGGGGGGCGCCAACCCGGACAGGAAGATCACGTCAGTGACTCAACCCACTCAAGTGACGCACCCCTCCTAGGGACGGCATGAACGAGCACCAGTAAGCCAGTGACTCAGCCCCTGTAATAGGGTTAGAAGCAGAGAATCCCAGTGGAGAGAGAATCCCAGTGGAGAGAGGGGAACCGACCAGGCAGAGACAGCAAGGGTGGTTCGCCGCTCCAGTGCTTTTCTGTTTACCTTCACACCCCATGGCCAGACTATACTCAATCATAGGACCTAATCAGAGGGCTAATATCAATACTATGCATGCCAGTCTCTCTTAGCTAAGACTTGAGGAGAGACTGACCACATCACTTCTTCTTTTTATAAGAAACAATGTGTTGGAAATTCCAAATTGTTTGCATAGTCAACTAACACACAGCACTGGCACACACACTTACCTCACCCGGCATGCCACCAGGGGTCTTTTCACAGTTCCGAGGTCCAGAACAAATTCAAGGAAACGTACAGTATTATACAGAGCCAGGAGTGCATGGAGCTCCCTTCCATCTCATATAGCGCCAGGGAACAGCAAACCTGGTTTCAAAAACAAATAAAGCAACACCTCACGGCACGTTGCCTCTCCCCCATGTGACCTACTTGTTGTGTGTATGTGCTGACATGTCTGGGGAACTGTTAGATGCACACACACACACACACACACACACACACACACACACACACACACACACACACACACACTACATGTTCATGTTTTAAATGGATGTAAATTGTAAAGTCTTTTGTCTGTAATGTCTTTTTCATTACGTGTCAGATCCCAGTAAGAGCTGTCGCTATCGCCGTCGGCTAATGGGGATCCTAATAATGGGGATCCTAATGAATCCCATCACACCGCTGGGTTAGCCAGGCTAATTGATCTGGGTAAAAGTTTATGGACAAAATGTTGGAGGAGTTTTTTGTTGGCATGTGTGTGTGTGTCTGAGAGAGAGAGCGAGTGAGTGAGTGCGTGTGTGAGTGAGTGAGTGAGTGAGTGAGTGAGTGAGAGAGGGAGAGAGAGAGAGAGAGAGAGAGAGAGTGAGAGAGAGAGAGAGAGAGAGTGTGAGAAAGAGAGAGAGAGTGTGAAAGAGAGAGAGAAAGAGAGAGAGAGAGTGTGAAAGAGAGAGAGCAGCAGCAGATCTGTGAGTTAGGGACCAATGTTATTCATCTATTTAGTCTGTGTCATTTATTTCAGTTACACAAGATCACTTCTCCTTGACAAGGCCATTAGACAATACAGTTTCTGATTTGACTCTCTCTCTCTCTCTCTCTCTCTCTCTCTCTCTCTCTCTCTCTCTCTCTCTCTCTCTCTCTCTCTCTCTCTTTCTCTCTCTCATCACTGCATGTCATTTATATGCAAATGTTTTTTGAGGCTTGCTGGGCATGACAGGGGCTGAATGCCGCTGCCTTTAGACCATCAGCACACAAGGCTGTTGCACTGACGAAGGCCTCGATTCATTCAGATGGAGCGTTAACCCGCATTGGCAGACATCCACATAGCTTCTGGTGTACCCACAAAAATCTATCCCTCATACTGTATGTCTCTCCTTTGTTATAGCGTCACAATTCTTTCTCATATAGATTCAATTCTCCTTCTCTCTCACACATACACCCCCCCCCACACACACAGACACACACACACACACACACACACACACACACACACACACACACACACACACACACACACACACACAAATGACAATGGTGTTGGAGGGGAAATTAGATGTTTGGATACGCTCAGCCTAATTAATCACATCACTATAATAATGCATGGGTTCATGGATGAAGCACGGTAATCCATTTGTAGGCCTAAATACACACACACGCACGCACTCACGCACGCACACACACACACACACACACACACACACACACACACACACACATACACACACACACACGTGTTTATGTCACCTACTGGGGACACCACTTTCCTGACAACCAAGAGACAAGACGAAAACATAAATAAAAAAAGAAGAAAATCTAGAATGAATACACCCCTTCAGATGTAACTGATTGATTGAAATAAGGGTAGATGACACTGTGGGGACACAAGAGGAAACTCCTTATTTGGCATCAACAGGAAGTCCCATCTGGGGACCAAGTTCCGACCAACTAGTACCATCTGGGGATAATAGTGTAGGCTATTGTTTAGGGCACAAGGGGAAGATGGATTCTAATCTAGATAAGTTTGAATAGCCTTTCAGCATATCAGAACCCACTAGAGAATGGATTCTAATCTAGATCAGTTTGAATAGCCTTTCAGCGTATCAGAACCCACTAGAGAATGGATTCTAATCTAGATCAGTTTGAATAGCCTTTCGGCGTATCAGAACCCACTAGAGAATGGATTCTAATCTAGATCAGTTTGAATAGCCTTTCGGCGTATCAGAACCCACTAGAGAATGGATTCTAATCTAGATCAGTTTGAATTGCCTTTCAGCGTATCAGAACCCACTAGAGAATGGATTCTAATCTAGATCAGTTTGAATAGCCTTTCAGCATATCAGAACCCACTAGAGAATGGATTCTAATCTAGATCAGTTTGAATAGCCTTTCAGCATATCAGAACCCACTAGAGAATGGATTCTGATCTAGATCAGTTTGAATAGCCTTTCAGCGTATCAGAACCCACTAGAGAATGGATTCTAATCTAGATCAGTTTGAATAGCCTTTCAGCATATCAGAACCCACTAGAGAATGGATTCTGATCTAGATCAGTTTGAATAGCCTTTCAGCGTATCAGAACCCACTAGAGAATGGATTCTAATCTAGATCAGTTTGAATAGCCTTTCAGCGTATCAGAACCCACTAGAGAATGTTGCCGGGCATCCTCTTTAGCATATGCATCAGATGCATATCAACCTACAAGGTGTGCAAACATACTTGATAAATGCTTTATAAATAGTGCATAAGCTATTGTAAATGATTAACAGCATGAAGAAATAATGGGAATATATGAATGAAATAACAATAGTTATTTGTTTAGAGAGTCAAGGATATGTTTTGTATAATTCTACAGTCCTAGAAACACGTAGGCCTATAGCCTATTCCCCCCCCCCCACAATAAAACACTACAGTGTAATCCATTTCATCAACTTTATATATAGGTTCTATTAGTAATAGAGTTATAGTCATTCATAAACTGTATTTACAGCTTCTAACAGAAACTAACAGATAATAATAATAATAATAATACTATAACCAGCCAGGTGATTAGTAATAGAGTTATAGTCATTAATAAAGTCCAGTTACAGCTTCTAACAGAAACTAACAGATAATAATAATAATAATAATACTATAACCAGCCAGGTGATTAGTAATAGAGTTATAGTCATTAATAAAGTCCAGTTACAGCTTCTTACAGAAACTAACAGATAATAATAATAATAATAATACTATAACCAGCCAGGTGATTAGTAATAGAGTTATAGTCATTAATAAAGTCCAGTTACAGCTTCTAACAGAAACTAACAGATAATAATAATAATAATAATACTATAACCAGCCAGGTGATTAGTAATAGAGTTATAGTCATTAATAAAGTCCAGTTACAGCTTCTTACAGAAACTAACAGATAATAATAATAATAATAATACTATAACCAGCCAGGTGATTAGTAATAGAGTTATAGTCATTAATAAAGTCCAGTTACAGCTTCTAACAGAAACTAACAGATAATAATAATAAAAATAATACTATAACCAGCCAGGTGTGCAGGTGAATTTATTTTCTGTATTCCTGAACGAAAGCACCAGCGCATGAACAATTGTAAAGGATTAATTGCATAAAGAAATATTTGTGTAAATATATTCATGACAAGATATAAAACAGTCATTTGTTGATTGAATCAAACACTGTATTGTAACCTTACACCCGGGCCTTTACACATGACCCAATCACGTCTTCTCTTTACGTTTCCGGTCCACAGTCAGCTTCGGGGATTTGTGTACACACACACACACACACACACACACACACACACACACACTATTCAGACCCCCGCCATTCATTTCGTCACTGGCTTTAATGATGCATACAATATAATTGTTCTGTAATGTATCCCCCTAATGCCTGATGAGCCCATGTCACACCCATGTGAGCCCCTTTAACCCACAACAACCACACAAGCTGAGAGCCCCCGTTCTGTATTCATCCCGAGTGCCACGCGCTTCACAGTATCGTTGAGGGTTGAGATGATATTGATTACAGCCTGAACCCTCTGTCAAGCATCTTGCGCTGTCGCTTATGATGATGGGGACTCACAGTGGGAAGCAATGCTGCCTTCCACCGCGCCATGCCGTTCCTGACTTCAAATGCACAAACTGTCTAGGCTGAGACGGACGGCGGCTAATTTGTAGATTGCCTGAAGCTCATTTATTCTATCTCGCCTCGGTGGTTATGAAAAACACGTGGAGCGAGAGAAATAGATAGATAGAGGGAGGGGGGAGAGAGAAGGAGCGCGACAGAATGGCCTTGTTTCATTGACTGACTCCTCTATTCCGTTAATATGAGTTTGCCTCTCCGTATCAGCGCAGTGCAGTTTCAACACAACACAATCATACATTTTCAGCAGAGGCCCCTCGTGGGGGTTCCGTTTTCCCGCCATTCGCCAGGGATTGCCAGGAGAGCCCGCGTGCTGAGGTGGTTTGTTCGCTGTGTGAAGGACGGGACGCCCCTTTTCTTGTAAAGCCTGGAGCTTTTCAAAGCTTTTCATGTAAGAAGATAAGGACATTGTTACATGGGCTAATGAACTCCCAGCTTACAGCTGGGGATGTTTTTGAAGTGAAAAACCATAACGATGTTGAGTCTTTGATCTTCCTTATGAAATACCCAGAGGCTCCAGCGCTGCCTGCTTATGGACACTGTGCCTAGGATCAGTAGCCTAGTCTAACATAGAGGGCTGGTTTAGGTGAATTGACTGTCCAAATTGCAACTGTCAGCATTTGTGTCGATGGAAAACAGTGGAGCAATAAAAGCATGACAAGAAAAGACAGAAGATGAAGCACTTTGTCGGATATGTTCTGTAGTCCTAAAGTGTTGGAATGGGATTCTTGCTGATGTCCTTGGTTTGACTACATAGATGGGCCAGGACCGGAAATGTTTTGCGCAAAATGATCATTATTTGGCTACTAATGCGGACCTTGAGGAAAACATGGGCAGGTGTGTTAGAAATGCACAGGACGACTTCTGGTCCCAGTCCGCCCCTGGGTCAGACTGTAGGCTATAGCAAGCAGGTTAGCGTCTTGTTCTGGAGGAAGCTCTGCAGAGAGGTCCCTAGCTGGCACAGCCACGAAGTCATCACATCTGATTTTACACCCAAACCTAACCTTAACCCTAACCTTAACTATACTGCTAACCCTAATGCCTAACCCTAACCTTAAATACATTTTTAAATATAGCCAATTTTGACTTTATAGCTGGCCCATTTAGTGGAAATCGCTCAGTTCTGCCTCCAGGACAAGACTCATGAAAATAAACGTCAACCTGTGTATAGCAAGCAGTATAGGAGGATGGGGGTAGTGGAGCGATATACGGATGGACAGATGAAACATTTGCCAGGCAAGCCAGAGAGTGAGATGAATAGCTGTGTGAGGAACGGAGGATGAGTAACGGAGGAGAATGACAGGACGAGATGGAGGTCAGTGACTCAGTGCCCATCCATCATTCTTCTCCTCCCTCTCCTACATTGCCACATGGCGAATGAAACAACTGAACATCACACAGGTTGATGAAGAGGAATTTATTGAAGATCAGGCATACAACAGCTATGTGTGTGTGCCTGTGTGGTTGTGCATCAGTGTGTGTGTGTGTGCGCGTGTGCATCTGTGTGTGTGTGACAGTGTGTGTGTGTGTGTCTGTGTGTGAATGAGTGTGACAGTGTGTGTGTGTCTGTGTGTGTATACTCCAACAGTGCATAATCAATCAGAGCTCTGATCTTCAGGCCGGGCAGACCGTGATGACAAGGTGAGAAATACAATTACAACTACGACAGGGCGAATGCGAGGGGGGGTGGGGGGGTGAGAGAGAGAGAGAGTATGGACTTGTATTGAACTGTGTGGTGTACAGGACTGTGATGTGAACGACAGGCAGATTTAAAGTAAGAGAATAAAAGAGGGAGTGAGCAAAACAATGACATAGAAAAGATAAAGCGGTGAAATAGAGGACGTCATGGAAACAACATATTGACACCAACCACTTGGGCTCCAGAACTATCCTCTGGTTGTCATAGTGAATGATCAAATGTTTGTGTAAACATTTTCACTATTTGATACTGAAAGACCTTGATCATGATAGAAATGTTTGTTTACAATCAGTCACTTAGACAGACTTGAAAAGAGACCTCTCTAAATATGTTTGGATTTCTGTGTTTGTTTTTTGACAGACAGAGAGACTGGAGAAGGACAAAGTGCGCAGCAGGTAACCGGATGAACGGATAAGAAGGGAGCGAGGTAAAGCGAGAGAGAGACAGAGACATAGAGAAAAAGAGAGAGAGAGAGAGAGAAAGCACAGAACACTTCCCTCTTCATGATGAGTGGGCGTCAGTATGGAACACAAATACTTCATCATCAACGGTTGTCAACAACAGATAGGACCACCACCATGCTCCCCTCTCCGCACACACACACACACACACACACACACACACACACACACACACACACACACACACACACACACACACACACACACACACACACACATACACACACACACACACACACACACACACACACACACACACACACACACACACACACCCTTTATTGTCTTGAAGTAAATCCTTCACTGCACATTCCTCTATTTACATAGCATCCAGCATTCATATTTGTTTGCATCAGTTGCCATGCAAATGCATTACGTGTCGAAAAGTTCATCCATGATCATGGACCGCTTATGCAGTAGCTAGGTGTACAGTGTGTGTGTGTGTGTGTGTGTGTGTGTGTGTGTGTGTGTGTGTGCAAGCGTGTATGTAGGCCTACAAATGGATTAGCATGCTTCATCTGTGAACCCATGCATTATTATAGTTGTCACGGCTGTCTGAATGATCGGACCAAAATGCAGCTTCTGTTTCGTTCCACATATTTTTTAAACTGTGAAACTTAATGCAATACAAAAAATAAACTGAAGGACAAAACAACAAACTGTGACGCAGGAGGAACAAACACTACTCACAAAATATAATCACCCACAAAAAACAAGTGGGACAACCATCAACTAAATATGACCTCCAATTAGAGACAACGACAACCGGCTGCCTCTAATTGGAGGTCATGCCAAACAAAAACCAACCTAGAAATACAAAACTAGAAACTAAACATAGATATACAAAAATAGACAAACACCCCCTGTCATGCCCTGACCTACTCTACTATAGAAAATAACAACTTATTATGGTCAGGACGTGACAATAGTGATGTGATTAAACAGGGTTGTATTATGGTGAGCGTAGCCAGACATGCTATCTAACACACCGTTTGTATTAGAGATCATGTAGATCTAGTCCAAGACTGCTTTCCAAATGGTACCCTATTTCCTATTCTGTGCACCACTTTTGACCACAGTCTTAGAAAAAAGGGTTCCAAAAGGGTTCTTCTGCTTTCTCTATTGGAGAACCCATTTTGGATCCAGAAAGAACTCATTTGGGTTCCATGTAGAACCCTTTAAATAAAATCTAGATGGAACTCAAGAGTTCTATCTGGAACCAAAAGGATTCTACCTGAAACCAAAAAGGCTACTTCAACGGGTTCTCCCATGAGGACAGCCGCATAACCCTTTTAGGTTCTAGATAGCACCGTTAGGTCTAAGAGTGCAGGGCACATAGGGTTCTGGTCAACAGTAGTGCACTATAGATGGAATAGGGATACCATTTGGTACGCAGACCACGTAATCTACTCACTACCTCTCCATCTACGTCTTTATTTGTCATCATTAAACATTTCCACCAACACCATGTGTATTAGAAATAATATATATATATATCTGGTCCAAGTCATCATCTCAATGCAGCCAGTCCATCATTGTCATCTATGTATCATTGTCATCTATGTATCATTGTCATCTATGTGTCATTGTCATCTATGTATCATTGTCATCTATGTATCATTGTCATCTATGTATCATTGTCATCTATGTGTCATTGTCATCTATGTGGCATTGTCATCTATGATCATTGTCATCTATGTGTCATTGTCATCTATGTGTCATTGTCACCTATGTGTCATTGTCATCTATGTATCATTGTCATCTATGTGTCATTGTCATCTATGTGTCATTGTCATCTATGTGTCATTGTAATCTATGTATCATTGTCATCTATGTGTATCATTGTCATCTATGTGTCATTGTCATCTATGATCATTGTCATCTATGTATCATTGTCATCTATGTATCATTGCCATCTATGTATCATTGCCATCTATGTATCATTGTCATCTATGTATCATTGTCATCTATGTATCATTGCCATCTATGTATCATTGTCATCTATGTATCATTGTCATCTATGTGTATCATTGTCATCTATGTGTCATTGTCATCTATGTGTCATTGTCATCTATGTATCATTGTCGTCATTGTCATCTATGTGTCATTGTCATCTATGTATCATTGTCATCTATGTGTCATTGTCATCTTTGTGTCATTGTCATCTATGTGTCATTGTCATCTATGTATCATTGTCATCTATGTATCATTGTCATCTATGTATCATTGTCATCTATGTATCATTGTCATCTATGTGTCATTGTCATCTATGTATCATTGTCATCTATGTATCATTGTCATCTATGTGTCATTGTCATCTATGTATCATTGTCATCTTCATTGTCATCTTGTCTATGGTCATTATGTATCATGGTCATCTATGTGTCATTGTCATCTATGTATCATTGTCATCTATGTGTCATTGTCATCTATGTATCATTGTCATCTATGTGTCATTGTCATCTATGTATCATTGTCATCTATGTGTCATTGTCATCTATGTATCATTGTCATCTATGTGTCATTGTCATCTATGTATCATTGTCATCTATGTGTCATTGTCATCTATGTATCATTGTCATCTATGTGGTCATTGTCATCTATGTATCATTGTCATCTATGTGTCATTGTCATCTATGTATCATTGTCATCTATGTGTCATTGTCATCTATGTATCATTGTCATCTATGTGTCATTGTCATCTATGTATCATTGTCATCTATGTGTCATTGTCATCTATGTGTCATTGTCATCTATGTATCATTGTCATCTATGTGTCATTGTCATCTATGTGTCATTGTCATCTATGTGTCATTGTCATCTATGTGTCATTGTCATCTATGTATCATTGTCATCTATGTGTCATTGTCATCTATGTATCATTGTCATCTATGTGTCATTGTCATCTATGTATCATTGTCATCTATGTGTCATTGTCATCTATGTATCATTGTCATCTATGTATCATTGTCATCTATGTGTCATTGTCATCTATGTGTCATTGTCATCTATGTATCATTGTCATCTATGTATCATTGTCATCTATGTGTCATTGTCATCTATGTGTCATTGTCATCTATGTGTCATTGTCATCTATGTGTCATTGTCATCTATGTGTCATTGTCATCTATGTATCATTGTCATCTATGTGTCATTGTCATCTATGTGTCATTGTCATCTATGTGTCATTGTCATCTATGTGTCATTGTCATCTATGTGTCATTGTCATCTATGTATCATTGTCATCTATGTGTCATTGTCATCTATGTGTCATTGTCATCTATGTATCATTGTCATCTATGTGTCATTGTCATCTATGTAAAGATATATTAGCATGCGTGAAAAGAAAGGCTGTGACACAGAGATCCAATTACTTAGATTCTGTGGGCTGTGACAAGTTAAGTGTTGGAATGTCAGAATCATGACGACAGAACAATGTAACAGATTATATTCCGGAATAGAATGTTATACGAAGGGTGTGTTGTCTTCTATAGAGTCTGTCACACATTAACATGTATTAACATCTAACAGTGTCTGAAATCAGTATGTGGTCTATCCACCTCCTACACAGAAAACACAAGGGGGAAATGGCTTTTTGCTAGCGCTGTCAAAGGGAAATGGAAAGTCAGTGGGACATGGGTTAATCTTTAAATTGGTGCAGGGCAAGTTAACTAGATGAGTTAACGAACTGAGTTAACGAACGTACAAAAGAGCAGCGGTGAAGTCGGAGCATGAGACAAGGAGAGGGTGTCAAGAATGAAGTGAAGTTCAGGTTTAAACTAGACTAGATTGAGGATTGTAGTCAAGACTGTTCTTGGATTTCAGTCCTTGTTAAAATATTTAATTTATCTGACAGAAAAATAAAAGTTAAGGGTGTCGGCTTCTTCTTTGACAGGATGTGCTCAAGGGGTTTTTCTCTCAACGCCCTCATTCACTGAGAGAGAGAGAGAGAGAGAGAGAGAGAGAGGAGAGAGAGAGAGAGAGAGAGAGAGAGAGAGAGAGAGAGAGAGAGAGAGAGAGAGAGAGAGAGAGAGAGAGAGAGAGAGAGAATGTGAGGAAATGAATTAAAGAACTGATTAAATGTGGGAGGGAAAGAGAAATATAGAAAGAGAGAAAAGCTGAGGAAACGAGTGGGAGAGACAAATAGAGAGGAAGAGAGAATGATATATATATATATATATAGAGAGAGAGAGAGAGAGAGAAAGAGCTGAGGAAATTATTAGAGAGGTAGAGAATGAGAAAAAAAGAAACAGACAGCTTAGGGAATGAGCGAGGGAATAAGGGAGGGACAGATAGAGAGAGAAATTAAACGAGAGAGAGATAAAGAGAGAAATTAAACGAGGAAGAGACAGAGCTAAGGAAATGCATTACAAGCACTGCAGCAAAAACCAGTCTCATTCTTCAACACCGCAACAGTGCTCCCTGGTCATCTAACCATTCACCTTCATTCTCTCCTTTTTATCACTCTCCATTCCTCATCTCTCTCTCCCTGGTCATCTAACCATTTACCTTCATTCTCTCCTTTTTATCACTCTCCATTCCTCATCTCTCTCTCCCTGGTCATCTATCCATTTACCTTCATTCTCTCCTTTTTATCACTCTCCATTCCTCATCTCTCTCTCCCTGGTCATCTAACCATTTACCTTCATTCTCTCCTTTTTATCACTCTCCATTCCTCATCTCTCTCTCCCTGGTCATCTAACCATTTACCTTCATTCACCCTCATTCTCTCCTTTTTATCACTCTCCATTCCTCATCTCTCTCTATGACACACACACACACACACACACACACACACACACACACACACACACACACACACACACACACACACACACACACACACACACACACACACACACACACACACACACACACACACACACACACACACACACACACTACCTTTTCTCCCTGTCTTCTTAATATTGGCTTGTTTGTCGCCTCTCAGTCTTCTAACCCATGAACGTTTTGTTATGGTGTGTTTGTGTGTGTTTGTGTTTGTGATTGTGTGTGTGTTTGTGTGTGTTTGTAACAGTTTGACATTTGGGTTTTGATGCCTGGGCTCAAGCTGAAGCAGCTGTCACAGCCAGTGCAACAACTTGCCAGAGCAAGTGTGTGTGAGTTGTGTGTCTCCATGTGTGCATGTGTGTCTGTGTGTGTGTGTGTGACGTCAGGGAGACTACTGGCAAGGTTTCCCTCTATCTTTCTCCGTGACTGAGCCACTGGAGCAAATATACAACACGCATCTCCACAGCCACCCACCTATCCAGCCTGATCACTAGAAACAGACGGCAATTTCAGACGTCTGAAAAGGTTCTGAGAACATTGATATATGCCTTCCTCTGTGCTTCTTACAAAAGAAGACAAATAATTGCCCGGCACTGGATACAACCTCATGATGCTGGATCCAGAGCACGCTTCTTAGACCACTGCGCCATCACAGTTTACAATGCGTTGGCAAGCCGCGACAAATACTGTTGATACTTGATGGTAGCAGTGGGTCGTTTTTAATGTTTTCTTTTAAGCCTTCCCCAAACCATTGCCCCATCCTTAAGCACTCAGAATTAATACATAAACGGAACCCTTCAAGTTGTTTCTGTTTTACCATGTAACCACACGGAATTAACCCTGTAACCACCATAATACGTTGAATTTGGAAGGGAAACTATAAGATCTTGTTGACCCATGAACTATCAAATCATATCTGCTCTCTCTCTCTCTCTCTCTCTCTCTCTCTCTCTCTCTCTCTCGCTCTCTCTCTCACTGTCTCTCCTCTCCTTATCTCAGTCTCTCACACACAAACATTAACTCAAATAAATCCTTTTTGCAGACTTTCCCTCGCTCCTCCTCTCCCCCGAGACCCTGCCGTGTCTCTATCACCATTTTCCTGATCCATCTACCGTTGCCACATTATTATTAAGTTAGACTAACAACATCTCAGTGGACCTGACAAATACTGATCCCATCTCTCCTGAACCAATCACACTCACTAGACAAGAGGGGACCTGCCACATAGTGACCCCATCTCTCCTGAACCAATCACACTCACTAGACAAGAGGGGACCTGCCACATAGTGACCCCATCTCTCCTGCTCCAATGAACCACAGTGAGAGTGACACCAATCAGTCACCTTTCCTCCGCATATGATTATGAGTCATCACCTCATCACCCATGACTAGAATTTACTTTAAAGGCACTCCACGTTAATTAATGTAGTCGAAGATGCTGCTGTATCTAGCAGGCAGGCAGGCAGGCAGGCAGACGCACGCACACACACACACACACACACACACACACACACACACACACACACACACACACACACACATAGGCAGGCAAGAAGGCAGACACGTAAAAGCATGCACGCACGCACAAACACACTGTGTTTCACACACACACACACAATCACACACACACACAAAGGCATGCACGCGCACACACATTCACACTAAAGGTCCAATTGTCACACTTTATGTGTGTCTGTGTGTCATTAATTCAGTGTGTGGGGCAGTAAATAAGATGTGTATACTTATGGGAAGAGTGAGGTGTTAGCCTGTGCTACAGAGGTCAAAACACACTGTTCATTGCAGAATTGTGAGAGAGTTTTTTATTGAATCAGTTGTGAGATAGAGGACAGTAGGGGATGGTTATGTTGTATTGTCCCCTCCCTCCTCCCTCCCTATATCTGTTATAATACTATTACCCCTCCACATGTTATTTCATTTAGGCCTACTAGAATTGAATCAACAAAATAGATACAGCTGAAGTCAGAAGTTTACATACACCTTAGCCAAATACATTTAAACTCAGTTTTTCACAATTCCTGACATTTAATCCTAGTCAGAATTCCCTGTCTTAGGTCAGTTAGGATCACCACTTTATTTTAAGAATGTGAAATGTCAGAATAATAGTAGAGAGAATGATTTATTTCAGCTTTTATTTCTTTTATCACATTCCCAGTGGGTCAGAAGTTTACACACACTCAATTAGTATTTGGTATCATTGCCTTTAAATTGTTTAACTTGGGTCAAACGTGTTGGGTAGCATTCCACAAGCTTCCCACAATAAGTTGGGTGAATTTTGGCCCATTCCTCCTGACAGAGCCGGTGTAACTGAGTCAGGTTTGTAGGCCTCCTTGCTCGCACACGGTTTTTCAGTTCTGCCCACAAATCTTCTATACGATTGAGGTTAGGGCTTTGTGATGGCCACTCCAATACCTTGACTTTGTTGTCCTTAAGCCATTTTGCCACAACTTTGGAAGTATGCTTGAGGTCATTGTCCATTTGGAAGACCCATTTGCGACCAAGCTTGAACTTCCTGACTGATGGCTTGAGATGTTGTTTCAATATATACACATCATTTTCTTTCCTCATGATGCCATCTATTTTGGGAAGTGCACCAGTCCCTCCTGCAGCAAAGCACTCCCACAACATGATGCTGCCACCCCCATGCTTCACGGTTGGGATGGTGTTCTTCGGCTTGCAAACCTCCCCCTTTTTCCTCCAAAAATAACAATGGTCATTATGGCCAAACAGTTTACTTTTGTTTCATCAAACCAGAGGACATTTCTCCAAAAAGTACAATCTTTGTCTCCATGTGCAGTTGCAAACCACAGTCTGGCTTTTTTATGGCTGTTTTGGAGCAGTGGCTTCTTCCTTGCTGAGCGACCTTTTAGGTAATGTCGATATAGGACTCGTTTTACTGTGGATATAGATACTTTTGTACCTGTTTCCTCCAGCATCTTCACAAGGTCCTTTGCTGTTGTTCTGGGATTGATTTGCAATTTTCGCACCAAAGTACGTCATATCCAAAAGACAGAACGCGTCTCCTTCCTGAGCGGTATGACGCTGCATGGTGCCATGGTGTTTATACTTTGTACTATTGTTTGTACAAATGAACGTGGTACCTTCAAACGTTTGGAAATTGCTCCCAAGGATGAACCAGACATGTGGAGGTCTACAATTTTTTGTCTGAGGTCTTGGCTGATTTTTATTTATTTTCCCATGATGTCTAGCAAAGAGGCACTGAGTTTGAAGGTAGGCCTTGAAATACATCCACATGTACACCTCCAAATGATGTCAATTAGCCTATCAGATGCTTCTAAAGTCATGACATCATTTTCTGGAATTTTCCAAGCTGTTTAAAGGCACAGTCAAATTAGTGTATGTAAACGTCTGACCCACTGGAATTGTGATACAGTGAGTTATAAGTGAAATAATCTGTCTGTAAACAAGTGTTGGAAAAATTACTTGTCATGAACAAAGTAGATGTTCTAACCAACTTGTCAAAACTATAGTTTGTTAACAAGGAATTTGTGGAGTGGTTGAAAAACGAGTTTTAATGACTTCAACCTAAGTGTATGTAAACTTCTGACTTCAAATGTACACCTTTAACAGATGACCTTTTTGTACAGATCAAATTAATCTAGTCAACAATTACTTCAAAGTTGTTTACAAAGCTATAGACACTATGACCCCAATGTACTGGAACTTTAAACCATATCATAGCCCTAACTCCAAAGGATAACGTTGAAATACATTGATTTTGCAGGCACTGTAGCTACACACCAACTGACATAGTAATGAAACGGAATGACATAGAGGTCAACCTTCATTTCATTTTTCTTATCATCATGACACTCGCAGAGTGGTGCCTGCCATCTTGGATTTAAATTGTAAAAGTCTCGGGAGGGGGTGAGGAAAGTCAAAGAGCCCTCAAATTCAACTCTGGACCTCGAAGCCAGTACCAATTTTTTTATTCTTCCCCATCAGGGACTGATTTAGACCTGGGACACCAGGCGGGTACAATTAATTATCAGGTAGAGTAGAAAACCAGCAGGCTCTGGACCTCGTAGAGTAAGAGTTGACATAGACCATTACAATAGAGTACAGGGTAATGAAACAGTCAGTCTTAATTGACTTGATCTGGATTGTGTGAGAGGCAGTGATTACATTATGCAATTCATGCTACACTCTTGGACATGATTACAATAAATTAAAGGCCCTGCATCTTAATCATTCTTGTGAGTATTTAATGTTTCTGAGAGACTCTCAAACGCCATTAATGTGTAGGGTGTGTGTGTGTGTGTGTGTGTGTGTGTGTGTGTATGTGTGTGTGTGTGTGTGTGTGTGTGTGTGTGTGTGTGTGTGAGAGAGAGAGAGAGACAGAGAGAGAGACAGAGAGAGAGAGACAGAGAGAGAGAGAGAGAGAGACAGAGAGAGAGAGAGAGAGAGAGAGAGAGAGAGAGAGAGAGAGAGAGAGAGGGAGACAAAGAGAGAGAGAGTGAGAGAGAGAGTGAGAGCGAGAGTACTGCACTAAATTGGGAATAGGGTGCCAGTGAGGAACATGATTTAGTCACGGTCAGTGTGAGATACATTCTCTTAGCCTATCACATGTTAGTTACCATAGAGACCGGCTTGACTTCCCTCACCCCCGGCTGAGGCTTTGACAACTTAAATCCAAAATGGCAGCCACCACTCTGCGAGTGTCATGATGATAAGAAAAATGAAATGAAGTTTGACCTTTCCTAGAGTCGGTGAGGAGCGGAGAGAGCATGAATGGGGGATTTATTTCCAGGAAGAACGTTATTGAAAATCAAAATGAGAAGTTCGTGGCCTATAGCCATCCGCGTGGATTATAGCTCCTTAAAGAGAGATTTCTACATCCAAGAGGTTTGAGTCTACTGTGCATAACAGAACAAGATCATCCCCTCTGTAACGCCATAGCCATATCATAAGCGCACTTCAACACATGGCAAGGCTATATAGGTCTTCCTCCCATCCTGTTCTGTTTGACTCTAGATACAGTGCTACATACAGTGCCATGTGAAAGTATTCACCCCCCTTGGCATTGTTCCTATTTTGTTGCATTACAACCTGTAATTTAAGTGGATTTTATTTGGATTTCATGGAATGGACATACACAAAATAGTCAAAATTAAAAATGGAAAAGTGGTGTGTGCGTATGTATGCACCCCCTTTGCTATGAAGCCCCTAAATAAGATCTGGTGCAACCAATTACCTTCAGAAGTCACATAATTAGTTAAATAAAGTTCACCTGTGTGCAATCTAAGTGTCACATGATCTGTCACATGATCTCAGTATATATACAACTGTTCTGAAAGGCCCAAGAGTCCACTAAGCAAGGGGCACTATGAAGACCAAGGAGCTCTCCAAACAGTTGTAAAAAAATATCTGAAACTTTGAACATCCCACGGAGCACCATTAAATCCATTATTTAATATTGGAAAGAATATGGCACCACAACAAACCTGCCAAGAGAGGGCCGCCCACCAAAACTCATGGACCAGGCAAGGAGGGCATTAATCAGAGAGGCAACAAAAAGACCAAAGATTACCCTAAAGGGGAGCGGAGATTGGAGTATCTGTCCATAGGACCACTTTAAGCTGTACAATCCACAGAGCTGGGCTTTACGGAAGTGTCCGAAAAAAGCCATTGCTTAAAGAAAAAGGTAAGCAAACATGTTTGGTGTTCGCCAAAAGGCATGTGGGAGACTCCCCAAACATATGGAAGAAGGTACTCTGGTCAGATGAGACAAAAATTTAGCTTTTTGGCCATCAAGGAAAATGCTATGTCTGGCGCAAACCCAACACCTCTCATCACCCTGAGAACACCATCCCCACAGTGAAGCATGGTGGTGGCAGCGTCATGCTGTGGGGATGTTTTTGGAGCAGTTTTGCCTTGAAGAATGGCAAAAATCCTAGTGGCTAGATGTGCCAAGCTTACAGAGACATACCCCAAGATACTTGCAGCTGTAATTGCCTCAAAAGGTGGCTCTACAAAGTATTGACTTTGGGGGGGGGGGGGGGGTGAATAGTTATGCACGCTCAAGTTTTCTGTTATTTTGTATTATTTCTTGTTTGTTTCACAATAAAACATATTTTGCTTCTTCAAAGTGGTAGGCATTTTGTGTAAATCAAATGATACAAACCCCCCCAAAATCCATTTTAATTCCAGGTTGTAAGGCAACAAAATAGGAAAAATGCCATGGGGGTGAATAATTTCGCAAGCCACTGTACATCAGGAGTATCACCATCCCCTTGTAACGCTCTGAGATTGTCAGAATTAAGCAATAAGGCCCGAGGGGGTGTAGTATATTGGCCATACACCACAAACCCCCGAGGTGCCTTATTGCTATTATAAACTGGTTACCAAAGTAATTAGAGCAGCAAACATACATGTTTTGGCATACACGTAGTATACGGTCTGATTTACCACGGCTGTCAGCCAATCAGCATTCAGGGATCAACCCACCCAGTTTCCAATCATTATTAAACATGTGGCAATGTCACGTCCTGGCCAGTATAAGGGTTAATTGTTATTGTAGTTTGGTCAGGACGTGGCAGAGGGTATTTGTTTTATGTGGTTCAGGGTGGTGTTTTTGTAGTAAGGGCATTTGATTTAGTATTCCGGGGGTTTTTGGGCACTGTTTGAGATTCATGTATTCTATGTTTAGTCTAGGTAGTCTGTTTCTATGTTGAGTTAATTGGGGTGGACTTCCAATTGAAGGCAGCTGTGTGGTGTTGCCTTTGATTGGAAGTCCTATATTAGTTGGGTGTGTTTGTCTGTGTGTTTGTGGGAGATTGTTCTGAGTTTAGCCTTGTGCCTTGCCAGACTGTTTTGTTGATCATTCCGTTTTGGTGTTCACTTAGTTTGTAAATAAATACACAAGATGAGCATCCACATTCCTGCTGTGTTTTGGTCCTCCTTAACCAACGACAACCGTGACAGGCAAGGCTATATAGATTCCTTCCCCACCCCACTATCACCATCCCTTCAGTTTATCTTTTATTTAAAATTAAAATTAGAAGTCAAACTTTTTCATTGCCAATTAGAATATACAGTATAGTGTATAAATAGAACCATGTCTGACTCATTGAGTTAGCTTACGGGCTGTAACAGATGGTATAGCAGTCAGTGGATGATTCTTGTGTTTTCCGTGTCTTTGGGTCTCTTTAGGTCTTGAGTAGGATCTGCTGTTGCTGCTTTAAAAGGCCGCTTGTCCAATTACTCATGGAAACAATTTCATTAACATATGTTCAGACATTTGTGCCTGTGCTTTAAATGAATGTGTGATCTGTGTACGCATGCAACACACATACACATGACAAATACACTGCTAATAAACACTCATTGAAACTTGAGACAGTCTTTTCTCATAAACAATTTCAATGTATTTTTATTTTCATACAATACATTTTACAACGGAGTCAGGTACTGCAGCAACGCTACCAAGGAAGGCTTTGTGAAGGACGACATGGGTTTGACGTTCTAGAGATTTCTTTCAGTTCTTTCTAACATCTCTTCTGTTCTATTCCAGTGGGAAATTACCATGGTTTATATTGCCACCTGGCTTGATATTTACAATACATTTTACACATGTTCATCATTCAATCTTTATATTTCTTCATTATTGCACAGTTTCAGTTTGGTGAACCGAAAAGAAGCGATGAAAAAAACGGAGGTTGCTTTTACTGTTCAATTGTACAAAGTAATATTATATCAGATACATTAGGCTGTGTCAATGTTTTGATACGTTCACAATGATTGGACCTTTTAATAATCTGTAGAGGAAGCAACTTTTAATGGGGGGAGGAGTCAAAATGTTGGCCTCAAAATGCGTTCTGCCTTTCTAGGGAGTTTTTCCTAGCCACCGTGCTTCTACATCTGCATTGCTTGCTGTTTGAGGCTGGGTGTCTGTATAAGCACTTTGTGACATCAGCTGATGTAAAAAGGGCTTTGTAAATACATTCGACTGATTGATTGAGGAAGTGGGAAGACAAACAGGAAGAGAAAATAGAAACAGATTTGAACAGCGAGCACAAATATCTCATACCACACATAGGAATAATGCCTGAGGTTGATCATGAGGTTTGTTGATGTTGTTAGATAGAGGTGATTGGTTGAAAAAGGTGTTATGCATATGAAGTCATTATGGAGCCCTTTCAATAATCTCTGCCTTAATACACAACCTATAGATTCTCCTTACACTAATACACCATTTTAAATAATTCACCTTTCTCCCGTATCTCCCAAAGCAGCACCGTCAAGACCAGACACATGGATCGTATATCTAGCCTTATACAGTAGATCTTTATGCAAATAAACCCTCCAATATGTCATCATTCCCTAAACATAGCAGCACTGGACCAAGCATCTCTCTCTCTCTCTCTCTCTCTCTCTCTCTCTCTCTCTCTCTCTCTCTCTCTCTCTCTCTCGCTCTCGCTCTCTCTCGCACTCTCTCTCTCGCTCTCTCTCGCTCTCTCTCGCTCTCTCTCGCTCTCTCTCGCTCTCTCTCGCTCTCCAGACAATGGTCAATGTGCAAAAGTGTGGGACATGGTGATTGACAAGATAAACAGATACAGTGGGGGGGGAGTATTTGATCCCCTGCTGATTTTGTACGTTTGCCCACTGACAAAGAAATGATCAGTCTATACTTTTAATAGTAGGTTTATTTGAACAGTGAGAGACAGAATAACAACAACAAAAATCCAGAAAAAACGCATTTCAAAAATGTTATAAAATGATTTGCATTTTAATGAGGGAAATAAGTATTTGACCCCTCTGCAAAACATGACTTAGTACTTGGTGGCAAAACCCTTGTTGGCAATCACAGAGATCAGACGTTTCTTGTAGTTGGCCACCAGGTTTGCACACATCTCAGGAGGGATTTTGTCCCACTCTTCTTTGCAGATCTTCTCCAAGTCATTAAGGTTTCGAGGCTGACGTTTGGCAACTCGAACCTTCAGCTCCCTCCACAGATTTTCTATGGGATTAAGGTCTGGAGACTGGCTAGGCCACTCCAGGACCTTAATATGCTTCTTCTTGAGCCACTCCTTTGTTGCCTTGGCCATGTGTTTTGGGTCATTGTCATGCTGGAATACCCATCCACGACCCATTTTAAATGCCCTGGCTGAGGAAAGGAGGTTCTCACCCAAGATTTGACGGTACATGGCCCCGTCCATCGTCCCTTTGATGCGGTGAAGTTGTCCTGACCCTTAGCAGAAAAACACCCCCAAAGCATAATGTTTCCACCTCCATGTTTGACAGTGGAGATGGTGTTCTTGGGGTCATAGGCAGCATTCCTCCTCCTCCAAACACGGCGAGTTGAGTTGATGCCAAAGAGCTCCATTTTGGTCTCATCTGACCACAACACTTTCACCAGTTGTCCTCTGAATCATTCAGATGTTCATTGGCAAACTTCAGAGGGGCATGTATATGTATTCTTGAGCAGGGGGACCTTGTGGGCGCTGCAGAATTTCAGTCCTTCACGGCGTAGTGTGTTACCAATTGTTTTCTTGGTGACTATGGTCCCAGCTGCCTTGAGATCATTGACAAGATCCTCCCGTGTAGTTCTGGGCTGATTCCTCACCATTCTCATGATCATTGCAACTCCACGAGGTGAGAGCTTGCATGGATATTGACAGTTCTTTTGTGTTTCTTCCATTTGCAAATAATCGCACCAAATGTTGTCACCTTCTCACCAAGCTGCTTGGCGATGGTCTTGTAGCCCATTCCAGCCTTGTGTAGGTCTACAATCTTGTCCCTGACATCCTTGGAGAGCTCTTTGGTCTTGGCCATGGTGGAGAGTTTGGAATCTGATTGATTGATTGCTTCTGTGGACAGGTGTCTTTTATACAGGTAACAAGCTGAGATTAGGAGCACTCCCTTTAAGAGTGTGCTCCTAATCTCAGCTCGTTACCTGTATAAAAGACACCTGGGAGCCAGAAGTCTTTCTGATTGAGAGGGGGTCAAATACTTATTTCCCTCATTAAAATGCAAATCAATTTATAACATTTTTGACATGCGTTTTTCTGGATTGTTTTGTTGTTATTCTGTCTCTCACTGTTCAAATAAACCTACCATTAAAATGATAGACTGATCCTTTCTTTGTCAGTGGGCAAACGTACAAAATCAGCAGGGGATCAAATACTTTTTTCCCTCACTGTAATATGATGTTGTACAGTCCTTCAGAGTGTAAATAATGATAATGGTGACAATAAAATGGAAATGGTATAATGTAGTACAGTCCTTATAGGAAACTCTACTTCAACAACCTGGACAGCTGAAATGTCAATCGCAATAAAAGCGAATAACATTTAGTAGTGTTCGATGAAGTGCCATCTTGACTGCCAGCTCGTAACGGTGGAGTGTGTGTATGGACAGGGTGCATCCACCACAAATTGTGTCTGATAAGCCAAGTGGGATTGGCTACAAGACAAAGCATGTGGCACCAATACAAACACAGATTAATTGAAATTGCTTCTGAGCGGCTTGATTCGATTTTGCAATCCAACACGACTGGGCCGGACTCTTTCTCTCTGTCTCTCTCTCCCTCTATAGACTCTTTCCTCTGATTCCTCTCCCCTACAAAAATAAAAATTTATCCAATTGTGGATGTGCCATTGACTTATCTTAGAAAAACACGTTCAGATGGATTCAGGAAGATCGTTAAGAGGATGGGGGAGGAGGAGTGACAGAAACGGAGGAGTACATGGATAGAGGAGAAGAAGAGAGGATGGGGAGGAGGGGTGACAGAAACAGAGGAGTACATGGGTAGAGGAGAAGAAGAGAGGATGGGGAGGAGGAGTGACAGAAACGGAGGAGTACATGGGTAGAGGAGAAGAAGAGAGGATGGGGAGGAGGGGTGACAGAAACAGAGGAGTACATGGGTAGAGGAGAAGAAGAGAGGATGAGGGAGGAGGAGTGACAGAAACGGAGGAGTACATGGGTAGAGGAGAAGAAGAGAGGATGGGGAGGAGGAGTGACAGAAACAGAGGAGTACATGGGTAGAGGAGAAGAAGAGAGGATGGGGAGGAGGGGTGACAGAAACAGAGGAGTACATGGGTAGAGGAGAAGAAGAGAGGATGGGGAGGAGGGGTGACAGAAACAGAGGAGTACATGGGTAGAGGAGAAGAAGAGAGGATGGGGGAGGAGGGGTGACAGAAACAGAGGAGTACATGGGTAGAGGAGAAGAAGAGAGGATGGGGGAGGAGGGGTGACAGAAACGGAGGAGTACATGGGTAGAGGAGAAGAAGAGAGGATGGGGGAGGAGGGGTGACAGAAACGGAGGAGTACATGGGTAGAGGAGAAGAAGAGAGGATGGGGGAGGAGGGGTGACAGAAACGGAGGAGTACATGGGTAGAGGAGAAGAAGAGAGGATGGGGAGGAGGGGTGACAGAAACGGAGGAGTACATGGGTAGAGGAGAAGAAGAGAGGATGGGGGAGGAGGGGTGACAGAAACGGAGGAGTACATGGGTAGAGGAGAAGAAGAGAGGATGGGGGAGGAGGGGTGACAGAAACAGAGGAGTACATGGGTAGAGGAGAAGAAGAGAGGATGGGGAGGAGGGGTGACAGAAACAGAGGAGTACATGGGTAGAGGAGAAGAAGAGAGGATGGGGAGGAGGGGTGACAGAAACAGAGGAGTACATGGGTAGAGGAGAAGAAGAGAGGATGGGGGAGGAGGGGTGACAGAAACGGAGGAGTACATGGGTAGAGGAGAAGAAGAGAGGATGGGGAGGAGGGGTGACAGAAACAGAGGAGTACATGGGTAGAGGAGAAGAAGAGAGGATGGGGGAGGAGGGGTGACAGAAACGGAGGAGTACATGGGTAGAGGAGAAGAAGAGAGGATGGGGAGGAGGGGTGACAGAAACAGAGGAGTACATGGGTAGAGGAGAAGAAGAAAGGATGGGGAGGAGGGGTGACAGAAACAGAGGAGTACATGGGTAGAGGAGAAGAAGAGAGGATGGGGAGGAGGAGTAAAGGGTTGAGGGGAGAAGAATAGTATGTTCTTTCACTCACATCTCCTTTAACACCTGTGTTACTGTACAAACCAGAACAACCACTATACTGCATCTAATGCTGCTGACCATGCAGGCATCAGAGCAGGGTAGAAGAGTAAATACTGATGTGTCCAGTCCCTATGCCAGAGGACTGACCAAGTCAAAACACTCTCCACTCTCCACCCTCCACTCAAGTTCTTGGAGATGACAGTACAGCCTACCCAAGGTGCTTATGGCACAGTCACACCAATACACTCTGAGTCCTCAATCACACCAATACACTCACAGTCCTCAGTCACACCAATACACTCACAGTCCTCAGTCACACCAATACACTCACAGTCAGTAGCCTAGATACTTGTTCTACAGACTTACTGCTGTGTGTGTTTGTGTGTGTGTGTGTGTGTTTGTAACTCATTCATTTGAGTCGTTATTTTTTAAACAACTAATACTGACTCGAGAGTCATATCTGAGTGACTCATTCATTTGAGTCATTCTTTTCGAACAACTCCTTTTACTGACCCGAGAGTCATATCTGAGTGACTCATTCATTTGAGTCGTTATTTTCGAACAACTCCTTTTACTGACTCGAGAGTCATTTCTGAGTGACTCATTGATTTGAGTCGTTGGTTTGACCTGCTGGCCTCAATGAGTCCTACAGCAAGAGGAATGATGCGCTCCTCCGGTGACTCAGGAGATGCACTGCGACCCACACCTGTCTGTCATATATGAGCTCACCACACCTGTCTGTCATATATGAGCGCACCACACCTGTCTGTCATATATGAGCTCACCACACCTGTCTGTCATATATGAGCTCACCACACCTGTCTGTCATATATGAGCTCACCACACCTGTCTGTCATATATGAGCTCACCACACCTGTCTGTCATATATGAGCGCACCACACCTGTCTGTCATATATGAGCTCACCACACCTGTCTGTCATATATGAGCTCACCACACCTCTCTGTCATATATGAGCTCACCACACCTGTCTGTTATATATGAGCTCACCACACATGTCTGTCTGTCATATATGAGCTCACCACACCTGTCTGTTATATATGAGCGCACCACACCTGTCTGTCATATATGAGCTCACCACACATGTCTGTCTGTCATATATGAGCTCACCACACCTGTCTGTCATATATGAGCTCACCACACCTGTCTGTCATATATGAGCTCACCACACCTGTCTGTCATATATGAGCTCACCACACCTGTCTGTCATATATGAGCTCACCACACCTGTCTGTCATATATGAGCGCACCACACCTGTCTGTCATATATGAGCTCACCACACCTGTCTGTCATATATGAGCTCACCACACCTGTCTGTTATATATGAGCTCACCACACCTGTCTGTCATATATGAGCTCACCACATCTGTCTGTCATATATGAGCTCACCACACCTGTCTGTCATATATGAGCTCACCTCACCTGTCTGTCATATATGAGCTCACCACACCTGTCTGTCATATATGAGCTCACCACACCTGTCTGTCATATATGAGCTCACCACACCTGTCTGTCATATATGAGCTCACCACACCTGTCTGTCATATATGAGCTCACCACACCTGTCTGTTATATATGAGCTCACCACACCTGTCTGTCATATATGAGCTCACCACACCTGTCTGTCATATATGAGCTCACCACACCTGTCTGTCATATATGACCCTCACCACACCTGTCTGTTATATATGAGCTCACCACACATGTCTGTCTGTTATATATGAGCGCACCACACCTGTCTGTCATATATGACCCTCACCACACCTGTCTGTCATATATGAGCTCACCACACATGTCTGTCTGTCATATATGAGCTCACCACACCTGTCTGTCATATATGAGCTCACCACACCTGTCTGTCATATATGAGCTCACCACACCTGTCTGTCATATATGAGCTCACCACACCTGTCTGTCATATATGAGCTCACCACACCTGTCTGTTATATATGAGCTCACCACACCTGTCTGTCATATATGAGCTCACCACACCTGTCTGTTATATATGAGCTCACCACACCTGTCTGTCATATATGAGCTCACCACACCTGTCTGTCATATATGAGCTCACCACACCTGTCTGTTATATATGAGCTCACCACACCTGTCTGTCATATATGAGTTCACCACACCTGTCTGTCATATATGAGCGCACCACACCTGTCTGTCATATATGAGCTCACCACACCTGTCTGTCATATATGAGCTCATCACACCTGTCTGTCATATATGAGCTCACCACACATGTCTGTCTGTCATATATGAGCTCACCACACCTGTCTGTCATATATGAGCGCACCACACCTGTCTGTTATATATGAGCACACCACACCTGTCTGTCATATATGAGCTCACCACACCTGTCTGTCATATATGAGCTCACCACACCTGTCTGTCATATATGAGCTCACCACACCTGTCTGTCATATATGAGCTCACCACACCTGTCTGTTATATATGAGCGCAGGCTCAACAGATTACTCTGCAGTCAGCGTAGAGAATACAAAGACATCAGAACTGATAAATGATCGCATGATGCAACAATGACTGCAATTCATTGATTATTGAATGTTACGATGGACACTGCTTTGTAGAACCAAAAACCTGCACAGCCTCTGCTCAACAAACTCAATCTCCAGAATCGTTTGGGGGGCTGCAGTTCTCCAACGATATTGTGCTGATCACCCTCACTGTAGTCAAGCAAAGCATTCCGCCAAGAGTCGTTCACAATCTAGTCCGTCTGCGGCCACATCTACACCTCATTTCAAATGTACCAAGAAATCATCTCATTTGTATGCCTAGCAATCAACAAACGTACATTGTTTAAAGCACACGTTTACAAGTCTCAGTCACAAATGGCAGCTTCATTAAGCTCCCTTTGGTGAATGACACATGAACAAAAGGCTGGTAGAATCATGACTTATTGGAGTTTTCAGTTCATCGTTCACCAGTAAGGGATCCTGCATGCTTTGGGCATTACTGACTCAAATGAATGACATGAGTGGAAAGATTTGTCCTTTTGGCTGAACGAGTCGAAACACACACACACACACACACACACACACACACACACACACACACACACACACACACACACAAACTGTACTCATTAACTCCTTGCACTATTCATGTACAGTACTTTAGGCGACGGAATATGGTCCTTATATGGTCATAAACCCTAAGCCTAGATAAGGAAATAGGCTGGTAATTGCATGTCTTCATCTACAGGCTCTTCGTTGCCATTCACCTCCATTAAACAAAGACTCCGAGACAGCAAACCAAAACACATGTAGAGGCTTCAGTGATTAATTGGCTATCTGAGCCCACCAGTTTGTAAAACCCACTAGTCTTGCATTGCAATATTTTTTGGGTTGAGGAATTCCAATTAAATTGAAAGAGTTCTTATCTTCTTATTTCTGTTAACAATGCTATCAAGTAGTAAAGCTCTTAAGTTTGGTCTTAGTGTGTGTGTGTGCATGTACGTATAATCCACATTCCCCTGCAACAAAACCTGAACCATTTAATAAATCACATTATGTTCCCACATGAATGCATTCTCTACAGTTCATAATGATCCATTTACTAAATCACATTATGTTCCCACATGAATGCATTCTCTACAGTTCATAATGATCCATTTACTAAATCACATTATGTTCCCACATGAATGCATTCTCTACAGTTCATAATGATCCATTTACTAAATCACATTATGTTCCCACATGAATGCATTCTCTACAGTTCATAATGATCCATTTTTATTCACTTCTCATTTCCCCACTTTGTTATGAAAACTGCTTTTGGATTATGAAATGTGAATAGATTCAGCCCACCTTTTCTACATGATCATTTAAAAACCTCCCAGGTTCATTCAACGGAACACAATATGAAGACAGTCACATAAAGGCGCAAACTGGAATATACGCAAGTGTTTTTGGAAATCAGTGATATATTCCCATTGGTTTGAGAAGACCAGTCAGACTGTAGCTTTAAATCAGCCTATTGTATCACACTGTGTAAAGTCGTCTGAACTCCATCCATTATAACCGATGGGACAGGTGTAGTCTATAACAGGCGCCTACCATCTTAATTAGTGTTCAATTAAGTCAATGTGACGGCTCAATCTGTCTGTCAGACGGAAGTCGCATCACCTCTACGCTACTTGTCAAGCTAAATCAATCAAGACACGCTAGATTACAGGTTAGCGTTAGCCGCAGCACTAACAGTGTAGGAAGATGGGGACGTTGGCTTGAACGATGCTTAATTACTGTTGACACATTAGGACCCCACGGGTGGTCTTGTCACTGCCTGTGTTCAAATGGCAGGTGAATAGACAGCTCCATATGCTGCGTTGCTACCGAAGGGTCCTATAACTGAGTGACACACACAGCAATGACAGCATGAGTGCACACATCACATGCACTGTCTCCCCCCCTCCCCTCTCTATCTCTCTCTACTCTGAGGTGATGGCACTTTGCACAGTGTTAAACTGCATATCTATTCCATTACATCAACCGTTCTGAGATGTGAGAGAAGAGAAACCTGTGTATCCTGAGGGTGACAACTTCAAAGGACCATCCCTCCCTCCCTTCCACATCCCTCCCTCCCTCCCTCCCTCACTCACTCACTCACTTCACTCACTCACTCACTCACTCACTCACTCACTCACTCACTCACTCACTCACTCACTCACTCACTCACTCCCTCCGTGTATCCCAGATGTCCATACTTACCCAGAACACGATTCAACATCAACCCTCTCCACTGCTGGCCAACATCTAACAAGCTAAGGCTGGGGCCATGCCAGCGAAGGTGTGTGTGTGTGTGTATACACACTACACACCTATCACCATCACCATCCTTTCACTCTCATTCATCCTATTCATTCCTATTCTTCCTTCTCTTGTGTTAGTCTGATCAAACACACCTAGTAACCTTTGTGCTGCTCTGTCTGTCTCTCTGTCTGTCTCTCTGTCTTCATCTAATTCAATAGAATGTGAGTACAGTACATCAAGGGCTTGTAGATTGCTGTGGACAGCTGTGTGTTAGTGGTTAAATGCCTGTTCACGTAAGCAGTCTTTTGATCAGACAGGTTCTCTCCAGGGGAGGAGGGAGCCGCAGGTGTACCAGCGTATCAAGCTGTGTGTGTTTGTGTCTGTATGTGTGTGCGTGTGTGTGTGTGCGTGCGTGTGTGAGTGCGTGCATGTGCTTTTTGATCAGTCTGGTTCTCTCCAAGGGAGGTAAACCCCAGGTCTACAAGTGTTAGTCTTGTCCCAAATGGCCCCCTTTTCCCAATATAGTGCACTACTTTTAACCTCAGGGTATTATAGGGAATAGAGGGCCATTTGCAACACAACCATAGATTGATGTTAAAAACCCTTTCAAATTTAGAGGACGAGACCCAGTCACAGAAAGCTAGTGTTGTTAGCACTTAATAGTGTTTGAATGAAGGCTAGGCTAGGCTAGGCTAGGCTAGCTGATAATGTGCATGTTGCTGCTGAATACCAAGAAACCCACAGGAAAGATTGTGACTAGAATCAATGACCTTCATACATCTATTTTTCCTACAATGGTGTAGTAGGCCATATTTCAGGCAGAGGGACGAGCATTCACAAACACACACACACTCATTCAAGCAGACAAACACACCTGCTGCTAAGAGTCATACGCTTCTCTTTAATACTTATAGATGTCAAACACACTCTAGTGTTAGAAGCTGTGTGAGGAAGACTGTGATGCTACGGTTCATCATTTAAGACACTAAACAGTGAGACACGGCTCTGAAGACAGCAGGACATGAAAAACAGAGGAAAGAGAGGGGAGAAAATAAAAGAGAAGATAAACTGTCATCTGATATATCTCTGTGAGACTAAACAGCATCTAATCTGACGTGGAGAGATAAGAGATGTGTTCATTTCAGATACTGTTTCAAAGGCTTACTAAACAGCCAGTTAGTTGAATAGCAGCCTTTTGTAGTAAAAAACATCTCTTCTGGCCTCAAATCTTTTGAAATGTCTGAGAACAAAATATGTTTGAACATATGTAGTCTTGTCAAGTTTGTATTTTAACATGGTGTTAGCATCATGGAATGATAAGGGGCTTTAAAAAACCGGCAAAGAAAAATCTGCTGTTTTTTTAAAGTAACCGATATGACATTTATATTTGTGTGGACCAAGTGATTAAATCTGAAGCCAACTACAAGTGCCAAGCCCACGGTTTCTCATTTCAAATATTTGTCAAAAATATTACACTTGTTTCCACACACACACACACACACGTCAGGGTCCCAAGAGACACTGAAGTACCTGTTTGATTTGATTATCTTTTAGCTTATGTCTCTGACTTGGCCTGTCTGTTTGTTGAGCTAGAACAATAAAGAGGAAGGCCCAAGGTAAATGAAGAAGGCTTTTTGAATAGCTGGAGTAGTTTGGAGCCCGTTATGTTTAGCGAGAGAGAAGAAGAACTCCAGATATAGAGTTCAACACTGACACTGATGAATATGCATTAATACACGGGTTGGGTTTGTGTTATTTTCTAATTGTGATATTCTATCCTTACAAATCTACTCTCAAAATGACATACACATGTAGGCAGCACTAACAAACCTGCACTTCGTCCTCACAATCAAATCATACAACATCCCCTGTGCAAGAGTATACCTTTCATTAAGTCATCACAAGGAATTATGCATTGAAACAGAGATATCATTTGCTAGGGTTCCCACACAGCTGCTACTACGACGAATCAGTAACGTAATCGATTAACATTTGGGAGAGAATGAGACTTTGGGTGTCTCACGAAAAGGTTCAACGGTTAACATGGGAAGATGAAAAGGGTCCGACATTCAAATGAATGATGACGCGTCCTATAAATAGGACAAGTCACCATGTTAAAGAATCAAGAATCTGCGGAAGTTAAGAAGCTAATCCACTTTTATGACTTTAAAATGACATTTGACAAAATAATAACAACATGCAACTTAGGGGGCGGGGGAAAAGACAAGAACAAAAGACATCCTCATCCTACCATCTTGGAATACACAGACATTCTAACACATCGTAATTGAATGACATTTGAATCTCATTGGAGCCTATTGACATTTTACTGTAATACATAATAGCAATATATTTGAACCCTCTTGCCTATCTTCTACCTATACCTGTGTCATATATATCTGTATGCTTCAAATATTGCATATCTCATACACGGGGGAAATAATATGTTAAATAAACGGGCTTTTCCAACGTGGGTTTTTTAAAGTTGTCACGTCCTGGCCAGTATAAGGGTTAATTGGTATTGTAGTTTGGTCAGGACGTGGCAGAGGGTATTTGTTTTATGTGGTTCAGGGTGGTGTTTTGGTAAAAGGGCGTTTGATTTAGTATTTCCGGGTTTTTGGTTTATGATCTATGTTTATGTAATTCTATGTCTAGTCTAGGTAGTCTGTTTTCTATGTAGAGTTAATTGGGGTGGACTTCCAATTGAAGGCAGCTGTTTGGTGTTGCCTTTGATTGGAAGTCCTATATTAGTTGGCTGTGTTTGTCTGTTTAATTGTGGGAGATTGTTCTGAGTTTAGCCTTGTGCCTTGCCAGACTGTTTTGTTGTTCATGAGTTCGTTTTGTTTTGTTGTTTTGGTGTTCATTTAGTTTGTAAATAAATACACACGATGAGCATACACATACCTGCTGCGTTTTGGTCCTCCATTACCGACGACAACCGTGACAAAAGTGGCACTTCGCTACTTATTTAACCTGATATTCCTAATGTCCTTCCTGCAACATGCCAGTGTCCACATGGAGATATTGAGTATGAGGTTAGAAAATAGTGGAGTGCCCCTTTAATTCAAACGGATAATGAGAAAGAATGAAAGGAGGATAATTTGGATGACGAGCGATCGAGTGAGAGATTTGTTCCTCTCTGATCTCTTCCTGTCTTCAAGAAAAACCAAAACACTGCAGTTAAGCCGACATCTTTGACATCTCTGTGGTTGTGGTGTGTGTGCGCTTGTGTATTTATGTGACCATCTGAGTGTGAGCGTTGAAAAAAAAATTTTATAGACCCACTTCAGTGTTTTCTGTAATCCACCTGAGGTATACAATTTTCAGTCAAAACGTCGATACACAACGCTGCACAAATGTCAACAAGGGGGGGGGGGGGGACAAGAGACAAGAACTCCATTTTGTGAAACTGACCGGGACTTCGTTTTACTTTGTGTTTCACCAACCAAGATGGCGTCCGATCTCGATCTCTCATTGAATATGGTGCATCTATCCAGTAGGGACAGGAGAGCATCATCTTCTCTGAAGCCCTTGGTTCATGGGGGATTCATGAGAACATGGCCTATTCCTCTATGGTACGGCATATGTTCTCATTCACTCCCCACGTCTCTTCACTATAGCTCTCACATATTGATTTTTTTTCCATTCAAAGGTGCCCTTTTGCTATTTCTAGTATTTCTAGATTAGCCTTTATATCTCACCCTAACACACACAGAGGGACACATCTGCATTCATACAGATCCAATTTGTTTTATAATTAGAAAACCCATCAAATATGCAACCTTGATTTTCTTTCACCTATCAAATGTTAGTTTGCTAAAAGGAAAAGTTGGTAATCAATGCTACCTTATAGATGTGAATTAAAAAAAACAACTCTGTACAAAGTCTCATCGAAAGGACTACAATCTGCTTATCTTAATAATAAGCATTGTCTTTTTTCAAGAGGACAAAAGCATTAGACTACCATTAGCCACTGGGCTATGCTAGCCCTGTTGTCAGTCACAGGAGCGTTAGCATTAGCCGCTAAGCTAAGCTAGCCCTGTTAGTCAAGGAGAACCCAATTGTTTTCTTTTGGAGTTTCATCACTGTTTGGAGTTTCATCATTGTTTCCGACAACGCTCACACGAAATTCACATTTTGGTACTTTTTTTTGTTGCTTTTCTTTGGGTGTATGGGTGAGGGTGACTATGCTCCATGCAAGCCCAGAATTAGCATGTTTTTCAAGGGTCCTGTCATTGCTGTAGTCCTCTCAAAGAATATCCCTATGTCTCAGAAAATGAGATGCCTTGATTAAACTCCATTACCCAGAAGTCATTGTAATCCTCCACAAAATGTATACCAATCCCTCAGCTTCCGTTTTCACCCAATCATCATGGAAAGATGAGAACATGGACACCTCACTGACGAAAAAGAGAGAGAGAAAGAGGGAGGAGATGAGTTCACTGAACAGATATCAATCAAACACCTCTTGAGAAGAAAAAAAAGTTCCAACCGATAGATAAAGTTTCATCTGTTTTTCCTCGAGCCGGCATCCATCATCTGACTTGTACTTTTAACTCCAAACCCCGTCTCCCCTTCCTGTCCACCCCTCTTCTCAGTCCAAGGGTTGGTGAGGTACCCATGAGCATCTATCTCATAGTACTGTTGTCCATCTTTATTCCTGACAGAAAGATTTGCCTGGTCCAAACTCCCAGTGCTATTACACTTTTTCACCAGCGGGGGTGCCAGGGAGCTAGGTGACAGCAGTGACGTCAGAGACAAACTACTAAGTGTCTCTGATAAATGTTCGCTGTTAAAAGCCTGACTTGATCCTTCGCCTCCTGTTCCTATCCCACAATCGTCATCTGAAGGGTCCATAGAGTCTTGCCTTGGGCAGCCGGGACTGGTGCTGCTGCCACAGCTGCTCTGGCTCCTCTGGTGCCCTCTAGTGGCTTGGAGGTTGAATGCGGTACTGCGGCCTCTCATTGAGGGGTGACCCAGCGATCTGGGGGTTTGTCGGGGTTCGTCGAGGTGAGGGAGGGGGAGAGGGCAGAGAAGAGGCAGGGCCAGGGAGAGTCCCAGGTCTCCTCGAGGGGGGGAGACGCTAAAGCTGAGACCTTCCTCCAGGGTGGTCTGGAGGCTGCCCTCGGAGCTGCCTGTGGCCACGGACGAGTCACTGTGGGACAGGTGCTGAGGAAGGATAGAGGGGGTGGTGGGGTGGAGGGATAGCAAGAGGGAAAAAGAGAGAGAGCAGTAAGGAGAGAGAGAGAGAGAGAAGTGAAAGAAACAGAGAGATAGACAGTAAGAGAGAAAGAGAGAGAAGTGAAAGAAACAGAGAGATAGACAGTAAGAGAGAAAGAGAGAGAAGTGAAAGAAACAGAGAGATAGACAGTAAGAGAGAGAGAAAAAAAGTGAATGAGAGCGGGATGAAGTATTAAGCACAAGAACCAAGAAAACAGAGAGTCAAGTAGAGAAGGGATGACCTAGCTAATTAGTGTAGTGCTGTAGAAATGTACTGGAATAGAATCTCACAAAGCACTCCTGGAAATGACATAAACAAAACAAATAGATACAGAAAAGGTCAGTTACATGCTGTTGCCATGGTTACCTCTGAAGCAGAAGAAGAATATTGCTTGTTTTGTGTGCCATGAACAGAAAATGCACACTTAGCACAGTAGAAGACGATTTAAATGAAAAATATGGTGCTCTAAAGTCTAAATGGGAAGATATAAAGGTCTGCATAAGAAGATGTATAATTCAACGTTGATGCACTCACTCCTTACAGATATGCCCATTTATTTTGCTTTATTCCATAATAACTGTCTCAACTATAGTGAGCTTTCTGGAACAAAATGGCTGCTGTGCATCACCTGGATACTTCCCCTTCTTAGAATATAAAAGAATTAGCTACAGTATATTGTAAATGTAATCTCTTATAGCAAGCATCCCCATGGACCTTAACTCTAGTGGAGTGTAGCTCTTACCAATGAGTGGAAAACAACTGAATCTGATGGGTATTTCACCCCATAAAGTCAATCCATTACTTCTTCTACCATTGTAACACCCATGGCTGTTACACTGAAGTTCATATACCACACTATGTAATACAATTATCAATATGATAGCACACACCTGAATATACGGTCGATCTCCAAGGCATTTCTAGCTGATCGGCAAATATTTATGTAAAAAACCCAACGATAGGGCCTCCCGAGTGGTGCAGTGGTCTAAGGCACTGCATCGCAGTGCTTGAGGCATCACTACAGACCCAGGTTCGATCCCAGGCTGTGTCACCGGCTGTGACCGGGAGACCCATGAGGCGACGCACAATTGGCCCAGCATTGTCCAGGTTAGGAGAGGGTTTGGACTGCCGGGATGTCCTTGTCCCATCGCGCTCTAGCGACTCCTTGTGGCGGCCCGGGTGCCTGCAAGCTGACTCTGATCGCCAGTTGTACGGTGTTTCCTCTGACACATTGGTGCCGGTTAAGTGAGCAGTGGGTCAAGAAGCATTGCGGCTTGGCAGGGTTGTGTTTCGGAGGACGCATGGCTCTAGACCTTCACCTCCGTACAGGAGTTTCAGCGATGGGACAAGAGTGTAACTACCAATTAGGAAGAAAAAAGGGTAAAAATAAACGATAAAGCCTTGTATTCCTATTTTTATGTTTTATTTGTAGGGGCACCCTATTCAGCTGCACTGCATGCTGTTTTTGAACCATTTCATGTGTCTAAAGGTACAAACTCTTCCTGCCTGGTGGGCCCGGAGAGCAAATCAACTGCGCTATAGGCCTACCGCTGGCCAATCGGATGGCTCAGATTACCGGGTCTGCAATAATGAAGCAGACGTAAAGAAAGCTACAGCAAAGTAGTGAGATTTCTAAACATTTAGAACCATGACTAGAGAGAGACTGTCAACCAATACAGCAAACAGCTGCTGAGGTCATGTTTAAGTTCTTACTCAGCACTGTCAACACTTTTTATTCAATACTTTTATAAGCCATAAAATATGTTGTTTTCTTTGTACTTCCACTCTCGCTACAACCAGCACTGCAGCTGTACTGAATGAGTGGGAAAGTTTATCGATAGGCCTGCGTTGTTATTATTAGCAGCTTGGGTTTTTTTAATATCGAGGAATATTTCACTTTCTCTGTTCATAGGAGTAACAACATGAATTTGTGCATGTTGAGGTGCGATCAGTTGGAAGACGGTGTCCTTTTTTCAGTGTCAGTGGGGTATGGTAGTAAGTGCCAGGTGCACCGGTTTGAGTTTGTCAAGAACTGCAACGCTGCTGGGTTTTTCACGAGCAACAGTTTCCTGTGAACAAGCATTTCGCTACACTCGCAATAACATCTGCTAACCATGTGTATGTGACCAATACAATTTTTATTGGATTTGTGTGTATCAAGAATGGTCCACCACCCAAAGGACATCCAGCCAACCTGACACAACTGGGGGTGCAACTCAATATTAGGAAGGTGTTCTTAATATTTTGTACACCCAGTGTACATTTCACTACATGAATACTCCATCTACCAATATGACCCCATGACCTCTTACCTGGGAGTCTAGGACCCTGCTGTTGGCCCCTGGGGAGTCTAGGACCCTGCTGTTGGCCCCTGGGGAGGCTAGGACCCTGCTGTTGGCCCCTGGGGAGTCTAGGACCCTACTGTTGGCCCCTGGGGATGCTAGGACCCTGCTGTTGGCCCCAGGGGAGTCTAGGACCCTGCTGTTGGCCCCTGGGGAGCGCAGAGAGGCCCAGGAGGCTGGGGAAGGCAGCCTGGATGCCGCTCTCGCCCCTGGGTCTACCCCGGTCCTGGGGATGGGTGGGGGGACCGCTGTGGCTGTGGTGGGGTGAAAGAACTCCACGGGGAGATGGAAGAGAGGAGAGGAGGAACCTCTACATCCGACACTGCCAACCTGGTCACTGTGATGGCCATCACCATCTGTTGACATACAGTTATTATCTATAGAAAGATAGAAATGTTGCGTGTTGAATGAACATGAGCTATCTATCCATCCATTTATCCATCCATCCATCCATCCATCCATCCATCCATCCATCCAGCTGTATAACGCTAATGTTATGGTGGGAGGAAGGATAGGCATATCATTGAATGTTGTTAATCAATGTCTTTGTGTATGCAGCCCATCTGTCTTTTAGTTAATTAACATTGGGATGTCGGTGTAATCAACTGTGTGAATACGGAGCAAAACATAATTTTCTCTCTCACACATCTGAGCGTGAGAGACGGGAAGGAAAACCTTCTGATTGAAATTATCATTTCAATGTCATTGCAAAGTCATGTGATCATCATTAAACACAGTCAGCTAAATACCAAGAGCATAAACCAAGGTCACAAGATGAAAATGTAAACTGGTAATGTATGCACACATATCCATCAGATTTCACAAGTGCTAATGAGATGGGAAGATAAAGGAGAACACGGTTACCTCTGTTGTGGTGGAGGAACTGGAGAGACTGGCTCTGGAACTGGGGCTGGACGCCCACCTCTAGCAGGAATCCTACCCCATCTTCAGGGCCTCTGCTGTGGGGTCGAGAACCTCCGTGCCCCCAACGCCCTCCACACCCAGCCTGAATCCCCCTCAAATCCTCAGAACTGTGGGAGTCACTGCTCCCTCTCTCCTCCTATAGAGAGAGAGAGAGAGATGGGGGAGAGAGTACCTCAGAGTTATCCTAACTACCACACTAGCATATTAGCATTGAAATAGGCATAACTTAGAGCCAAAGGGGGTTGAACTTGAATGCTTGATCTTGTTGTCAATATTTTGGAAAGACTAGCATTTTGTTAGCATCATTCATCGGGTTAGTCTAGCACGCAAGCTAACTAGCCAACATCACCAACAACAAAAACAATATCAACAACAAAAGCGTTGTCTGTGGTAAAGCAAAAGTCTCAATGAAAATAGTGTTAAGTGTGAAATTAAATGACCAAATGAAATATTGATACCAATGAAATATAATTGTTATAAAAACCACCATGGAATATCTTTCCAATTTAGAGAATTTTATACATTTTGATATTTCCTACTATTTGATACTTCATCTCTCTTCAGTCAATACATCTGTTGATTTGTAATATATTTTTCCAAACTAAAGTAATTGCAAGCTCCACAGTGCCACGTTTTAGATTGGATATCAAATTAGTTTCAATAGAGAAAAGCAATAAGGTAAACGAGATGAAACGGCTTAGAGGAGACGGGATGAGATCCATAGACACACACACACACATCACAATCATGCTCACACACACATGCATGCGCACCCACATCACGATCATTCTCACACACAAACGCACACACACACACTCGCACGCACTCACACATGCACACACACACATCACGATCATGCTTGCACGCACACACACACATAAGCGCACACACAGACATGCATCCTATGCACACACACACACACACACACACACACACACACACACACACACACACACACACACACACACGCAATCACACATGCACACACACAGGCACACAGACACAAACAAACACAGACCCGTCGCCCTAGCCTGCCCACGGCACATGGTGAAACACACACGGGAACATTGATTGGCTAATCAAGCAGTTAATGCAGTGGGATGCAGTGTAATGCAGTGGGATGCAGTGTGTGATAGAATGTGTTCATGTGTGTAAGCTGAATTATGCAAAACCAAAAAATATATCGTTTCTCAGTGTGTGCACATGTTTTGTGTCAATGAGACTTAGTATGTGCATGTGTACGCCCCACCTTGCCGTCCCTGACCAGTAGCTGGTAGTCACTGTGGTCGTCCAGACTAAGATCATCAGGAAGGGCCGGTGATGACGACTTGTCAGACAGCTGCTCTGACATCAGAGATGCCTGCTCCACCTCAGCCAATCGGATCTGCGATACAGACACACAGAATTCCAACAGAGCACATTATGTTATTCAATACACCCAATTTCTTATGTAAAAGTGTGAGAAACACTTTCTTTATGGTAAAAATATTATGATGCATTATAAGTGCATTTAAAATGCCAAATAATGCATATACAGTGCATAATAACACTTGCTATAAGCTGTCATAACAACTCAGAGTTCAAATGTGTTGCCCTGTATCCAGTCCTCATTAAATCACAAGGTAAATCTACTACTACAGCAAAAATAGATTTGTAACTGACTAAAGCTGAAACTGGCTAAAGCTGAAACTGACTAAAGCTGAAACTGACTAAAGCTGAAACTGACAAAATTTGTAACGGACTAAAGTTGTAACGGACTAAAGTAGTAACTGACTAAAGTAGTAACAGACTAAAGTAGTAACTGACAAAATTTGTAACGGACTAAAGTAGTAACGGACTAAAGTAGTAACTGACTAAAGTAGTAACTGACTAAAGTAGTAACTGACTAAAGTAGTAACTGACTAAAGTAGTAACGGACTAAAGTTGTAACTGACTAAAGTAGTAACTGACTAAAGTTGTAACGGACTAAAGTTGTAACGGACTAAAGTAGTAACTGACTAAAGTAGTAACTGACTAAAGTAGTAACTGACTAAAGTAGTAACGGACTAAAGTTGTAACTGACTAAAGTAGTAACTGACTAAAGTAGTAACTGACTAAAGTAGTAACTGACAAAAGTTGTAACGGACTAAAGTTGTAACTGACTAAAGTAGTAACTGACTAAAGTAGTAACTGACTAAAGTAGTAACTGACAAAATTTGTAACGGACTAAAGTAGTAACTGACTAAAGTAGTAACTGACTAAAGTAGTAACGGACTAAAGTTGTAACTGACTAAAGTTGTAACTGACTAAAGTAGTAACTGACTAAAGTTGTAATTGACTAAAGTAGTAACAGACTAAAGTAGTAACTGACTAAAGTTGTAATTGACTAAAGTAGTAACAGACTAAAGTAGTAACTGACTAAAGTAGTAACTGACTAAAGTTGTAACTGACTAAAGTAGAAACGGACTAAAGTTGTAACTGACTAAAGTAGAAACGGACTAAAGTAGTAACTGACTAAAGTAGTAACTGACTAAAGTTGTAATTGACTAAAGTTGTAACGGACTAAAGTTGTAACTGACTAAAGTTGTAACTGACTAAAGTTGTAACTGACTAAAGTAGAAACGGACTAAAGTTGTAACTGACTAAAGTAGAAACGGACTAAAGTAGTAACGGACTAAAGTTGTAATTGACTAAAGTAGTAACTGACTAAAGTAGTAACTGACTAAAGTAGTAACTGACTAAAGTAGTAACTGACTAAAGTTGTAACTGACTAAAGTAGAAACGGACTAAAGTTGTAACTGACTAAAGTAGAAACGGACTAAAGTTGTAACTGACTAAAGTTGTAACTGACTAAAGTAGTAACTGACTAAAGTAGTAACTGACTAAAGTTGTAACTGACTAAAGTAGTAACTGACTAAAGTTGTAACTGACTAAAGTAGTAACGGACTAAAGTTGTAACTGACTAAAGTAGTAACGGACTAAAGTAGTAACGGACTAAAGTAGTAACTGACTAAAGTAGTAACTGACTAAAGTAGTAACTGACTAAAGTTGTAATTGACTAAAGTTGTAACTGACTAAAGTTGTAACTGACTAAAGTTGTAACTGACTAAAGTAGAAACGGACTAAAGTTGTAACTGACTAAAGTTGTAACTGACTAAAGTAGTAATTGACTAAAGTTGTAACTGACTAAAGTTGTAACTGACTAAAGTAGAAACGGACTAAAGTTGTAACTGACTAAAGTTGTAACTGACTAAAGTAGTAACTGACTAAAGTAGAAACGGACTAAAGCTGTAACTGACTAAAGTTCTAACTCCCACAGTGATGTACGTAATTGACAACCTGCTCTCTATGTGGACTGTCAAAAAGTTGAGCGGCTGATTGGCTGACAGTCAGGAAGTTGAAGGTAATGAAGGAGAAAATGGAGGTGGTAGTGACAGGTTGGTATGGTAATATGGCAGTATGGGTTATATCTGGACCATTAGACCTACTCTGAGGAATCTCCCTGTCAGCTGGTCTGAGCCCATCAATATAATGGAAAAGAGGGAGGGATGGGAGAAAGAGAGAAAGGGAGAGAGAGAGAAGTAAAGAGATAGAAAGAGAAATAAAGAGAGAGAAAAAAAAATGAAGAAAGAGAGAGAGAGAGAAAGATGGAGAGAGAGAGTCGATGGATGGACAGATGATGTCGGGTTAAGGCTTGACCTCTCATTACTGTTCTCTCTGTGTGTACTGCACTACATGTAGCATAGTATGTAAAGTATGCCCCTTTCCCCCACACAACAACGTCACCTATGGGCCAAAAACCCACCGTCGCTGGACCAGACAGGACTGGCAAAAAGTGTTCTTCACTGACAAGTCGCGGTTTTATCTCACCAGGGGTGATGGTCGCATTCGCATTTATCGTTGAAGGAATGAGCGTTACACCAAGGCCTGTACTCTGGAGCGGGATCGATTTGGAGGTGGAGGGTCCGTCATGGTCTGGGGCGGTGTGTCACAGCATCATCGGACTGAGCTTGTTGTCATTGCAGGCAATCTCAACGCTGTGCGTTATAGTGAAGACATCCTCCTCCCTCATGTGGTACCCTTCCTGCAGGCTCATCCTGACATGACCCTTCATCATGACAATGCCACCAGCCATACTGCTCGTTCTGTGTGTGATTTCCTGCAATACAGGAATGTCAGTGTTCTGCCATGACCAGCGAAGAGCCCGGATCTCAATCACATTGAGCACGTCTGGGATCGGAGGGTGAGGGCTAGGGCCATTCCCCCCCCAGAAATGTCTGGGAACTTGCAGGTGCCTTGGTGGAAGAGTGGGGTAACATCAAGAACAGCAAGAATTGGCAAATCTGGTGCAGTCCATGAGAAGGAGATGCACTGCAGTACTTAATGCAGCTGGTGGCCACACCAGATACTGACTGTTACTTTTGATTTTGACCCCCCCTTTGTTCAGAGACACATTATTCCATTTCTGTTAGTCACATGTCTGTGGAACTTGTTCAGTTTATGTCTCAGTTGTTGAATCTTGTTATTTTCATACAAATATTTACACATGTTAAGTTTTCTGAAAATAAACGCAGTTGACAGTGAGAGGACCTTTCTTTTTTTGCTGAGTTTATATAGAAATGTATAGAAATGTACAGAATGAATGAAATACATGCATTCTCCGGTGTTTCCCATGGTATCTCCAGAAAGATCAAACGCAGCAGCGAATGCGCATCATCACATCATTCCCAAAGGTTACGTCTGGTAGCGATGCAAACACACACACACGCACACATACACACATACACACACACTGCATATAAATAATGCATATGAATATAGCATCACAATAACAATATGATGGATAGATCGGGAATGTGTGTGCATGTGTGTGTGTGTGTGTGTGTGTGCGTGTCATCCGTATTTGAAAGTCAACTCAACATAGTCCTGAATGAAATACTTTTGTTGAGTAAATAGCAACAAGGTTAGAGGGAGGTTGAATGTGATTGGCCAACAACAGATATGTAGATGAGTTGTTCTCATACTGAACCAACAGAACTGGATTCTCCAGGGAATGTTACAGCCTAGTCAAGAGCATTTCTTTCTGTTTGTGATTTTAACAAACTACCATGCAGATTATATTAACATAAAGAGATGAATTAAACACACACACACAAATGTACACACACAAAGTATATCATACACACATTAAACGTTTGTATATAAGTGTGTGTGTCAACATTCAGAAGAACATTAATGTAAGGTATGGAGGGAAACCACTGTTTCCTGAGTCTGTTTGATTGACAGCTACCACTATAGCTGCCTTTGAGTTATACAGCGGGATGATTGACATGAGATGTTAATCCCATATCGATGTATTGTGTGTGTGTGTGTGTGTGTGTGTGTGTGTGTGTGTGTGTGTGTGTGTACAGTATGTGTGATATGTGTACTGTATGTGTGTGTGCATGTTTGTGTGCGCCTGTGTGTGTTTGTGCATTCATATTGTGTGGTATGTGTGTGCATGTGTACCTCTTGCAGATTTCCCTTGTAGTCCTTCCAGACAGGAGAAGAGGTAGAGGAGTAGTGATGGAAGACAGATCCAGAGAGGTTGTCAATCATCAGCATCTCTCCTTCAAATGAGTCCTTTATCAGCAGAGATACACTGTCCAACCACTGACTCTCCTGGAGACACACAGAGGATATATACATTAACCACTGTCCACTGACTCTCCTGGAGACGCACAGAGGATATATACATTAACCACTGTCCACTGACTCTCCTGGAGACGCACAGAGGATATATACATTAAACACTGTCCACTGACTCTCCTGGAGACACACAGAGGATATACACATTAAACACTGTCCACTGACTCTCCAGGAGACACACAGAGGATATATACATTAACCACTGTCCACTGACTCTCCTGGAGACACACAGAGGATATATACATTAAACACTGTCCACTGACTCTCCAGGAGACACACAGAGGATATATACATTAACCACTGTCCACTGACTCTCCTGGAGACACACAGAGGATATACACATTAAACACTGTTCACTGACTCTCCAGGAGACACACAGAGGATATAAACATTAACCACTGTCCACTGACTCTCCTGGAGACACACAGAGGATATATACATTAAACACTGTCCACTGACTCTCCAGGAGACACACAGAGGATATATACATTAAACACTGTCCACTGACTCTCCTGGAGACCCACAGAGGGTATATACATTAAACACTGTCCACTGACTCTCCTGGAGACACACAGAGGATATATACATTAAACACTGTCCACTGACTCTCCTGGAGACCCACAGAGGATATATACATTAAACACTGTCCACTGACTCTCCAGGAGACACACAGAGGATATATACATTAACCAGTGTCCACTGACTCTCCTGGAGACACACAGAGGATATATACATTACACACTGTCCACTGACTCTCCTGGAGACAAACAGAGGATATATACATTAAACACTGTCCACTGACTCTCCTGGAGACCCACAGAGGATATATACATTAAACACTGTCCACTGACTCTAGTGGAGACACACAGAGGATATATACATTAAACACTGTCCACTGACTCTCCAGGAGACACACAGAGGATATATACATTACACACTGTCCACTGACTCTCCTGGAGACACACAGAGGATATATACATTAAACACTGTCCACTGACTCTCCTGGAGACCCACAGAGGATATATACATTTACCACTGTCCACTGACTCTCCTGGAGACCCACAGAGGATATATACATTACACACTGTCCACTGACTCCCCTGGAGACCCAGAGAGGATATATACATTAAACACTGTCCACTGACTCTCCTGGAGACCCACAGAGGATATATACATTAAACACTGTCCACTGACTCTAGTGGAGACACACAGAGGATATATACATTAAACACTGTCCACTGACTCTCCTGGAGACACACAGAGGATATATACATTAAACACTGTCCACTGACTCTCCTGGAGACCCACAGAGGATATATACATTAAACACTGTCCACTGACTCTCCTGGAGACACACAGAGGATATATACATTAATGACTCTCCTGGAGACACACAGAGGATATATACATTAAACACTGTCCACTGACTCTCCTGGAGACCCACAGAGGATATATACATTAACCACTGTCCACTGACTCTCCTGGAGACCCACAGAGGATATATACATTAAACACTGTCCACTGACTCTCCTGGAGACACACAGAGGATATATACATTAAACACTGTCCACTGACTCTCCTGGAGACCCACAGAGGATATATACATTAACACTGTACACTGACTCTCCTGGAGACACACAGAGGATATATACATTAAACACTGTCCACTGACTCTCCTGGAGACACACAGAGGATATATACATTAAACACTGTCCACTGACTCTCCTGGAGACACACAGAGGATATATACATTAAACACTGTCCACTGACTCTCCTGGAGACCCACAGAGGATATATACATTAAACACTGTCCACTGACTCTCCTGGAGACACACAGAGGATATATACATTAAACACTGTCCACTGACTCTCCTGGAGACACACAGAGGATATATACATTACACACTGTCCACTGACTCTCCTGGAGACCCACAGAGGATATATACATTAACACTGTACACTGACTCTCCTGGAGACACACAGAGGATATATACATTAAACACTGTCCACTGACTCTCCTGGAGACACACAGAGGATATATACATTAAACACTGTCCACTGACTCTCCTGGAGACCCACAGAGGATATATACATTAAACACTGTCCACTGACTCTCCTGGAGACACACAGAGGATATATACATTAATGACTCTCCTGGAGACACACAGAGGATATATACATTAAACACTGTCCACTGACTCTCCTGGAGACCCACAGAGGATATATACATTAACCACTGTCCACTGACTCTCCTGGAGACCCACAGAGGATATATACATTAAACACTGTCCACTGACTCTCCTGGAGACACACAGAGGATATATACATTAAACACTGTCCACTGACTCTCCTGGAGACCCACAGAGGATATATACATTAACACTGTACACTGACTCTCCTGGAGACACACAGAGGATATATACATTAAACACTGTCCACTGACTCTCCTGGAGACACACAGAGGATATATACATTAAACACTGTCCACTGACTCTCCTGGAGACACACAGAGGATATATACATTAAACACTGTCCACTGACTCTCCTGGAGACCCACAGAGGATATATACATTAAACACTGTCCACTGACTCTCCTGGAGACACACAGAGGATATATACATTAAACACTGTCCACTGACTCTCCTGGAGACACACAGAGGATATATACATTACACACTGTCCACTGACTCTCCTGGAGACACACAGAGGATATATACATTACACACTGTCCACTGACTCTCCTGGAGACCCACAGAGGATATATACATTAAACACTGTCCACTGACTCTCCAGGAGACCCACAGAGGATATATACATTAAACACTGTCCACTGACTCTCCTGGAGACACACAGAGGATATATACATTACACACTGTCCACTGACTCTCCTGGAGACCCACAGAGGATATATACATTAAACACTGTCCACTGACTCTCCTGGAGACACACATAGGATATATACATTAAACACTGTCCACTGACTCTCCTGGAGACACACAGAGGATATATACATTAAACACTGTCCACTGACTCTCCTGGAGACCCACAGAGGATATATACATTAAACACTGTCCACTGACTCTCCTGGAGACACACAGAGGATATATACATTACACACTGTCCACTGACTCTCCTGGAGACCCACAGAGGATATATACATTAAACACTGTCCACTGACTCTCCTGGAGACACACAGAGGATATATACATTACACACTGTCCACTGACTCTCCTGGAGACCCACAGAGGATATATACATTAAACACTGTCCACTGACTCTCCTGGAGACCCACAGAGGATATATACATTAAACACTGTCCACTGACTCCCCTGGAGACCCACAGAGGATATATACATTAAACACTGTCCACTGACTCTCCTGGAGACCCAGAGGATATATACATTAAACACTGTCCACGGACTCTCCTGGAGACACACAGAGGATATATACATTAGCCACTGTCCACTGACTCTCTAGGAGACCCACAGAGGATATATACAGTACCAGTCAAAAGTTTGGACACACCTCATTCAAGGGTTTTTCTTTATTTTTTACTATTTTCTACATTGTAGAATAATAGTGAAGACATCAAAACTATGAAATAAAACATTTGGAATCATGTAGTAACCAAAAAAGTGTTAAACAAATCAAAATATATTTTTTGATTTTAGATTCTTCAATGTAGCTACCATTTGCCTTGATGACAGCTTTGCACACTCTTGGCATTCTCTCAACCAGCTTCACCTGGAATGCTTTTCCAATAGTCTTGAAGGAGTTCCCACATATGCTGAGCACTTCTTGGCTGCTTTTTCTTCACTCTGCGGTCCCAAACCATCTCAATTGGGTTGAGGTCCGGTGATTGTGGAGGCCAGGTCATCTGATGCAGCACTCTGTCACTCTCATTCTTGGTCAAATAGCCCTTACACAGCCTGGAGGTGTGCTGGGTTTTTGTCCTGTTGAAAAACAAATGATGTCCCACTAAGGGCAAACCAGATGGGATGGCGTATCGCTGCAGAATGCTGTGGTAGCCATGCTGGTTAAGTGTGCCTTGAATTCTAAATAAATCAATGACAGTGTTACCTACAAAGCAACCCCACACCATCACACCTCCTCCTCCATACTTCCTGGTAGGAACCACACATGCAGAGATCATCCGTTCACTTACTCTGCGCCTCACAAAGACACGGTGGTTGGAACCAAAAAATTATAATTTGGACTCATCACACCAAAGGACAGATTTCCACCAGTCTCGTGTTTCTTGGCCCAAGCAAGTCTCTTCCTTTTATTGGTGTCCATTAGTAGGGGTTTCTTTGAAGCAATTTGACCATGAAGACTTGATTCATGCAGTCTCCTCTGAACAGTTGATGTTCAGATGTGTCTGAACTCTGTGAAGCATTTATTTGGCCTGCAATTTCTGATGCTGGTAACTCTAACGAACTTATCCTCTGCAGCAGAGGTAACTCTGGGTCTTCCTTTCCTGTGGCGGTCTTCATGAGAGCCAGTTTCATCATAGCGCTTGATGGTTTTTTCTACTGCACTTGAAGAAACTTTCAAAGTTCTTGACATTTTCCGGATTGACTGACCTTCAGGTCTTAAAATGTAATGATGGACTGTCATTTCTCTTTGCTTATTTGAGCTGTTCTTGCCATAATATGGACTTGGTCTTTTACCAAATAGGGCTATCTTCTGTGTACCACCCCTACCTTGTCACAGCTTGAGACCCTGGGTCTCGACCCCGCCCTGTGTAACTGGGTCCTGGGCTTCCTGAAGGGCCACCCCAAGGTGGTGAAGGTAGGAAACAACATCTCCACTCTGCTGATCCTCAACACTGGGGCCCCACAAGGGTACATTCTCAGCCCTCTCCTGTACTCCCTGTTCACCCACGATTGTGTGGCCATGCACGCCTCCAACTCATCAAGTTTGCAGACGACACTACAGTGGTAGGCTTGATTACCAACAATGACAAGACGGCCTACAGGGAGGAGGTGTGGTGTCAGGAAAATAACCTCTCACTCAATGTCAGCAGAAAACTGAAGAGATGATCATGGACTTCAGGAAACAGCAAACAGAGCACCCCCTTATCCACATCGACGGGACAGCAGTGGAGAAGGTGGAAAGTTTTAAGTTCCTCGGTGTACATATCACCGACAAACTGAAATATTCCACGCACACAGACAGTGGGGTGAAGAAGGCACAACAGCGCCTCTTCAACCTTAGGATCCTGAAAAAATGTGGCTTGTCACCGAAAACCCTCACTAACATTTACAGGTGCACAATTGAGAGCATCCTGTCGGGCTGTATCACCGCCTGGTATGGCAACTGCTCTGCCCACAATCGCAAGGCTCTCCAGAGGGTAGTGCGGTCTGCACAACGCATCACCGGGGGCAAACTACCTGCCCTCCAGGACAGCTACAGCACCTGTCACAAGAAGGCCAAAAAGATCATCAAGGACAACCTGAGCCACTGCCTGTTCACCCCGCTATCATCCAGAAGGTGAGGTCAGTACAGGTGCATCAAAGCTGGGACCGAGAGATTGAAAAACAGCTTCTATCTCAAGGCCATCAGATTGTTAACCTGTTGGGGGTAGGGGGCAGTATTTACAGGGCCGGATAAAAAACGTACCCGATTTAATCTGGTTATTACTACTGCCCAGAAACTAGAATATGCATATAATTGGCTTTGGGTAGAAAACACCCTAAAGTTTCTAAAACTGTTTGAATGGTGTCTGTGAGTATAACAGAACTCATATGGCAGGCAAAAACCTGAGAAGATTCTGTTCAAGAAGTGCCCTCTCTGACCATTCCTTGAGCTTCTTGGCTCTGTTTATTGAAGACTGAGGATCTCTGGCATGACGTGACACTTCCTACGGCTCCCATAGGCTCTCAGAAGGCGGGAAAAAGCTGAATGATGTAATCCCAGGCCCTGGCTGAAAAACTTTAGCGCTTTTGCTAAGTGGTCTATCAGAGGACCATTGGCTTAGGCGCGTGCACGAGTCGACCCCATGTTTTTATTTTCTTTCGTCTTTGAGCCTAAACACACTTTCCCGGTCGGAATATTATCGCTTTTTTACGAGAAAAATGGCATAAAAATTGATTTTAAACAGCGGTTGACATGCTTCGAAGTACGGTAATGGAATATTTCGATTTTTTTTGTCACGAAATGCATCGTGCTCGTCACCCTTCTTTACCATTCGGATAGTGTCTTGAACGCACGAACAAAACAGATGATATTTGAACATAACTATGGATTATTTTGAACCAAACCAACATTTGTTATTGAAGTAGAAGTCCTGGGAGTGCATTCTGACGAAGAACAACAAAGGTAATCCAATTTTTCTTATAGTAAATCTGATTTTGGTGAGGGCTAAACTTGGTCGGTGTCTAAATAGCTAGCCCTGTGATGCCGGGCTATCTACTGAGAATATTGCAAAATGTGCTTTCACCAAAAAGCTATTTTAAAATCGGACATAGCGAGTGCATAGAGGAGTTCTGTATCTATAATTCTTAAAATAATTGTTATGTTTTTTGTGAACGTTTATCGTGAGTAATTTAGTAAATTTATCGGAAGTTTGCGGGGGGGTATGCTAGTTCTGAACGTCACATGCTAATGTAAAAATCTGTTTTTTGATATAAATATGAACTTGATTGAACAAAACATGCATGTATTGTATAACATAATGTCCTAGGGTTGTCATCTGATGAAGATCATCAAAGGTTAATGCTGCATTTAGCTGTCTTTTGGGTTTATGTGACATTATATGCTAGCTTGAAAAATGGGTGTCTGATTATTTCTGGCTGGGTACTCTGCTGACATAATCTAATGTTTTGCTTTCGTTGTAAAGCCTTTTTGAAATCGGACAGTGTGGTTAGATTAACGAGAGTCTTGTCTTTAAAATGGTGTAAAATAGTCATATGTTTGAGAAATTGAAGTAATAGCATTTCTAAGGTATTTGAATAACGCGCCACAGGATTCCACTGGCTGTTACGTAGGTGGGACGATTTGGTGCCACCTGCCCTAGAGAGGTTAAACAACCATCACTAGCACAGAAAGGTGGCTACCTACCTACAGACTTGATATCATTGGCCACTTTAATAAATGGATCACTAGTCACTTTAATAATGCCACTTTAAGAATGTTTAGATATCTCGCATTACTCATCTCATATGTATATAATGTATACTGTATCCTTCACTATCTATTCTTTGCTATCTATTGCATCTTAGCCGCTCTGTCACTGCTCATCCATATATTTTATACTTACACTACAGTTCAATAGTTTAGAATTTTCCTTGTTTATGAAAGAAAAACCATTTTTTTGTCCATTAAAATAACATCAAATTGATCAGAAATACAGTGTAGACATCGTTAATGTTGTTAATTACTATTGTAGCTTGAAACGACTGATTTTTAATGGAATATCTACATAGGCGTACAGAGGCCCATTATCAGCAACCATCACTCCAGTGTTCCAATGGCACGTTGTGTTAGCTAATCCAAGTTTATCATTTTACAAGGCTAATTGATCATTATAATACTGGCAGCTTCATTAAATAGTACCCGCGAAACACCAGTCTCAACGTCAACAGTGAAGAGGTGACTCCGGGATGCTGGCCTTCTAGGCAGAGTTCCTCTGTCCAGTGTCTGTGTTCTTTTGCCCATCTTAATTTGTATTTTTTATTGGCCAGTCTGAGATATGTCTTTTTCTTTGCAACTCTGCCTAGAAGTCCAGCATCCCGGAGTCGCCTCTTCACTGTTAACATTGAGACTGGTGTTTCGCGGGTGCTATTTAATGAAGCTGCCAGTTGAGGACTTGTGAGGCGTCTGTTTCTCAAACTAGACCCTCTAATGTACTTGTACTAATGTCCTCTTGCTTAGTTGTGCACCGGGACTCCCACTCCTCTTTCTATTCTGGTTAGAGACAGTTTGCACTGTTCTGTGAAGGGAGAAGTACACAGCGTTGTACGAGATCTTCAGTTTCTTGGCAATTTCTCGCATGGAATAGCCTTCATTTCTCAGAACAAGAATAGACTGACGAGTTTCAGAAGAAAGTTCATTGTTTCTGGCCATTTTGAGCCTGTAATCGCACCCACAAATTCTGATGCTCCAGACACTCAACTAGTCTAAAGAAGGCCAGTTTTATTGCTTCTTTAATCAGAACAATCGTTTTCAGCTGTGCTAACCCTTGCAAAAGGGTTTTCTAATGATCAATTAGTCTTTTAAAATTATAAACTTGGAATAGCTAACACAACGTGCCATTGGAACACAGGAGTGATGGTTGCTGATAATGGGTCTCTGTACGCCTATGTAGATATTCCATTAAAAATCAGCCGTTTCCAGCTACAATAGTCATATACAACATTAAAAATGTCTACACTGTATTTCTGATCAATTTGATGTTATTTTAATGGACAAAAAATGTGCTTTTCTTTCAAAAACACAGACATTTCTAAGTGACCCCAAACTTTTGAACAGTAGTGTAGATATTCTCATCCCATTCCTTTACTAGATTGTGTGTATTAGGTTTTGTTGTGGAATTGTTAGATATTACCTGTTAGATATTGCTGCACTGTCAGATCTAGAAGCACAAACATTTCACTACACTCGCAATAACATCTGTTAACCATGTGTATGTGACCAATACAATTTGATTTGATTTGACAATACAACTGATTGGCTCAAACGCATTAAGAAGGAAATACATTCTACAAATGAACTTTTAACAAGGCACACCTGTTAATTGAAATGCATTCCAGGTGACTACCTCATGAAGCTGGTGGAGAGAATGCCAAGAGTGTGCAAAGCTGTCATCAAGGAAAAGGGTGGCTGCTTTGAAGAATCTCAAATATAAAATACACTTTTTTGGGTTACTACATGATTCCATATGTGTTATTTCATAGTTTTGATGTCTTCACTATTATTCTACAATGTAGAAAATAGTAAAAATAAAGAAAAACCCTTGAATGAGTAGGTGTGTCCAAACTTTTGACTGGTACTGTATACAACTCATTATAGACCAACTCATACATTTACCTACAATACAGTGGACTTGTGGTTAGAGCGTGCGCCCGGAGATTGAAAGGTTGGAAGTTTGGTCCCCGGTTGAGGCATCCTATGCACAGCCAAGGCATACTGCTTGGCACTCAGCATTAAGGAAATAGATTGGGAGTAAGGCCCTGAGACACGTAGACTAGCGTCCTATCCAGGGGGCGTACTTGTACATCAAGCTGCCTCACGCTACAGAAACAGGAAGTAGGCTCCTGTCGCTGTGGGCCGTTCCTCACACAAGGGTACATACTGTACTTGGGACTTTGGTGAACGCCAGTAAGAAATATGAAGATCCACTCTATAAAACATTCTTACATCTGAAGCAAATGACATTAACATTTTGACTAGGTTTAACCAGACTAGGTTTAACCAGACTAGGTTTAACCAGACTAGGTGTAACCAGACCAAACTCTCCCCTTCATAAAGAAAGCGTTGGTGGTTTTGACAGAAGCTGTGATGATCATTCCTGCTGTGTGTTCTAGCTTCTCAGTGTGATGGTGATTCACATCATCAAGCCTGAAGACAGAAGATCCAGACAGCGTCTAGCGCTCTGTATGAACACACACAGTGTTAACACACCTCGTTGATCTCTCTGTGTGAGTGTATATGTGTGTGTGTGTGTGTGTGTGTGTGTGTGTGTGTGTGTGTGTGTGTGTGTGTGTGTGTGTGTGTGTGTGTGTGTGTGTGTGTGACGTCTAACCCCGGGGCCTGTCCCTGTCAGTGTGTTTGATTTCCTGTCTGTCAAACTCAACATCTTGGCACTCCACTTCCTGTAGTCAGCCCTACAGAGATTCTCATTCTAGGACTGGCCGTTTCTATGGTATTACAGGGCTTTCGCGCTTTCTCTCGCTTTCACACTCTCTCCCAAGCCATCTTACTTGTGTAAAATGTGTCTCCCTCTCCCTCTCATCTCTCTCGTTCTCTCGTCATGCTTCTTTTCATAACCCATAGTGAAGATGATTCATTCTGTTCTGTTGTTTAATTAAACATTATCTAGTACGCATCCTGTTATTTCTAACTCTCATAGGTAGAGCCACGCACGCGCACAAGCACGCACACACAGCCTTCCCCATATATACCCCATGGCACAAGGCAGGGGAGATCCAAGACAAATGCTACCTTATTACATTTTTGGGGTGTTTTAAGAGCTAATGAGCATCAACAAATTCCATTCAACAAGATATTCCATTGAATAGAATTCCAGTGAATGGATATTCTACAGGATCAATGTGCTGCATGGAGAGGTTCTGTTTCTAATTAAAATAGCAAGTCTTTCAAGTAGAGGTTGGAGTTTCAATTAGATAAGAGCTGGTGTTTGTGTGTACGTGTGAGAGTGTGTGTGTGGTCCTGTCTGCTGTCTTTCTCTGTGGGCACTGCCAAGCTCCAGCTATTGACTGGCAGTCTGCCCTCCTCACCTCACACTCTCCACTACCCTCAGAGAGATGGACACCCACACACACAGAGACACGCACACACACACACACACACAGATACACACAGAAAGGTTACAGGCGGGCATACAACTCAGCAGGGGCTCAACGATTGGCTAGCTCGGAGGTCCTGGGTGGGTAAGTGTTGGCGCTGACCTCATTTGATTGGCTGCCCTCCCAGCTGGCCTCCCATCCACCACTGCACCATAGCCCAATCACACCCCACTGTTACCCCCCCAGTCTACTATGAACCCCCTATTGGTTGGCTCAATAGTCCAACTGTCTCAACTACTGCTTCAAACAATAACATGTACTCTGGGGCCTGGGAAGTCTTCTCTTACTACAACACACACGCACAGAGAGAGACAGAGACAGAGACAGACAGAACAGAGCGAGAGACAGAACAGACAGAACAGACAGAACAGAGCGAGAGACAGAACAGACAGAACAGACAGAACAGAGCGAGAGACAGAACAGACAGAACAGAGAAAGAGACAGAGACAGAGAGAGATAGAACAGAGCGAGAGACAGAACAGACAGAACAGGCGAGAGACAGAGACAGAGCGAGAGACAGAACAGAGCGAGAGACAGAACAGACAGAACAGAGCGAGAGACAGAACAGACAGAACAGACAGAACAGAGCGAGAGACAGAACAGACAGAACAGGCGAGAGACAGAGACAGAGCGAGAGACAGAACAGAGAGAGAGACTGTGACGTAGAAGTCCGTCACTGGCCGTGGGCAGCATTTGGTACTTTAACGCACGCACACATTCATCCCTCCTCCCTGCTCCGTTATCAGATCAGTTAACAATGTGGGTCGACACACAAGTTAACTTCTCTATCTTAGTACATACATTTCACACTTACTTCAGTAACCGGTTATGGTATAAAGAAATAAACAGACAAGTGCTCATATTTAATATAAGCAATATTTATTATACTTAGATGTTATGGATGAGTGTGTTGTTTGTTTGTTCTGTTCCTCTCTCTCTCCATCTCTGTAGCTTCCGGGTTGGATAAGGACCCGAGCTAAGGGAATTGGGCTGACTTTGTAGTGCCTAATGGCTCATTAATGTAAATGGACATATTGAAAGACACTGTCAGTAGTGATGTCATTTTGTAAATGTTATATTGTGATATTGTTTCATAAAAAACGTGTTGCAATGCATACACTTTAGTATGTTTAGCTGAATGGAAAATGTAGGTTTGAATAGGTAATTGCGTAATTAATTAGTGTTAATTGTTCTGAGGGGAGGGGCTACCCCTACAAAAGGAGTCTCTCTTTCAGTTCATCAAGAGGTATTTTGGATTGAGCTGTGGATGGGGCAGCATTGTTTTTAGCTGTCCCATAAGGTTTACGTTTGATGGCAGTACTGTTGTTTTTGTTCACTATGTAAATAAACACCCAGAAGCACAGAAGAACTTTAGTGGCTCCGCCATCTTTTTATTTTTATAGAGGTTAGGTTTTCCAGTTTAGCCTTCTGGCCTACTCTACGTGACAGAACAGAGAGACAAACAGAACAGAGAGAGAGACAGAGACAGAGAGTGAGTGAGAGAGATACAGAAAGAGAGCGATATCTCAGAGAGACAGAGAGAGAGAGCGATATCTCAGAGACAGATAGGAAAGAGAGAGCTACGGGGAAAGGTACTGAGAAATAAAGAGATGCTGGAGAGAGATACAGGAAGATGGAGAGATTCTCTCCCTTTTTTCTCCTCCTCCTCCAGTTTAAAAATACCAGTGGGCTGAGAGACTATAATCTAGACAGTATATCACCACCCACTGTCATTCTACATCCTAAGTAGTCTCTCTCTCTCTCTCTCTTTCTCTCTCTCTCTCTCTCTCTCTCTCTCTCTCTCGGCTTAGTAAATTACATTTTGCTCAGGCAGGCTTTAGTTCTATAAGTAAGTGTGTGTGTACTTGTCTCTAGGTGTTCTAATTCCGTAGCTAACACTGATTGCAAGACTAGATTGGACTTGCTGATGGTCTTGTGTTTAAAACAGATGGTTATTTTTAGACAGAGGAAAGGGGATGAGGAGAGGAGTGGTGATGTGTGTGTGTATGAAAGGTTGTGTTTGGAGAACACTATTATTGGCAGTGTGTACTTGTGAATACCGTATGCAACTAGTAAGTGGACTCAGATGGAACATATCTATATATTTACACCTCTGTAGGTTTAGTATAGTATATTAGATTACAGTAGAGTATAGTAGAGTAGAGTATAGCATATTACAGTAAAATAGAGTATAGTAAAGTAAAGAAGAGTAGAATAGATTACAGTAGAGTAGATCACAGCAGAGTAGATATGATTACAGTAAAGTAGAGTAGATTAGATTACAGTAAAGTAGAGCAGATTAGATTAAAGTACATTATAGTAGAAGTAGATTAGATTACAGTAAAGTAGAGTAGATTAAAGTACATTATAGTAGAGTAGATTAGATTACAGTAAAGTAGAGCAGATTCGAGTGGAGTATAGTAGAGTAAAACCTAAATAGAACAGAACAGAATCCCAGTCCACTAACCTGTGCACAAACCTGTGCAGGTGAGTACAGCTTCCGTCTGTGATGCCGTCTGTGTCCCTCATGTCTTTCTGCTCCTCTATGGGGAGGGGTCACTCCACTGTGATCCACTACGGCCCCTGTCATCAGCCCTACCCCCTGACCTGGCCTGGTCACTCCTTCCAACCCTCCACCTCCACCTGAAGACCACAATGGATAGAAGACCACAATGGATAGAAGAGGACCACAATGGATAGAAGAGGACCACAATGGATAGAAGAGGACCACAATGGAAAGAAGAGGACCACAATGGATAGAAGAGGACCACAATGGATAGAAGAGGACCACAATGGATAGAAGAGGACCACAATGGAAAGAAGAGGACCACAATGGATAGAAGAGGACCACAATGGATAGAAGAGGACCACAATGGATAGAAGAGGACCACAATGGATAGAAGAGGACCACAATGGATAGAAGAGGACCACAATGGAAAGAAGAGGACCACAATGGATAGAAGAGGACCACAATGGAAAGAAGAGGACCACAATGGATAGAAGAGGACCACAATGGATAGAAGAGGACCACAATGGATAGAAGAGGACCACAATGGAAAGAAGAGGACCACAATGGATCGAAGAGGATCACAATGGATAGAAGAGGACCACAATGGATAGAAGAGGACCACAATGGATAGAAGAGGACCACAATGGATATAAGAGGACCACAATGGATAGAAGAGGACCACAATGGATAGAAGACCACAATGGATAGAAGAGGACCACAATGGATAGAAGAGGACCACAATGGAAAGAAGAGGACCACAATGGATAAAAGACGACCACAATGGATAGAAGACGACCACCACAATGGAAAGAAGAGGACCACAATGGATAGAAGAGGACCACAATGGATAGAAGGGGACCACAATGGAAAGAAGAGGACCACAATGGATAGGAGAGGACCACAATGGATAGAAGAGGCACACAATGGATAGAAGAGGACCACAATGGATAGAAGAGGACCACAATGGAAATAAACAGTAAACAATGTTTGTGTTCTCATTAATGATTTTAAAATGCATTGTATCCACATGATTGGTTGAGATGTGTTTTTAAATTGTCCAATTTTCATTAACTTGTTATGGATAAGGGGCAGTATTTTCATGGCCGGATAAAAAAACGTACCCGATTTAATCTGGTTATTACTCCTGCCCAGAAACTAGAATATGCATATATTAGTAGCTTTGGATAGAAAACACTCTAAAGTTTCTAAAACTGTTTGAATGGTGTCTGTGAGTATAACAGAACTCAAATGGCAGGCCAAAACCTGAGAAGATTCCAAACAGGAAGTACCCTGTATGACCATTTCTTGGCCTTCTTTGTCATCTCTATCCAAAACAAAGGATCTCTGCTTTAACGTGACATTTTCTAAGGCTCCCATAGGCTCTCCGAAGGCGCCAGAACGTTGAATGATGACTTTGCAGTCTCTGGCTGAAAAACAGTAGTGCATTTGGTAAGTGGTCGATCTGAGAACAATGAGACGGGTGCGCGCATGTGCGTGAAGAGTCCATTTTACTTTTTCAGTCTTTGAACGAAAACAACGACTCCCGGTCGGAATATTATCGCTATTTTACGAGAAAAATCGCATAAAAATTGATTTTAAACAGCGTTTGACATGCTTCGAAGTATGGTAATGGTATATTTTGAATTTTTTTGTCACGATGCGCGTCACCCTTCGTTACCCTTCGGATAGTGTCTTGAACGCACGAACAAAACGCCGCTATTTGGATATAACTATGGATTATTTGGAACCAAACCAACATTTGTTGTTGAAGTAGAAGTCCTGGGAGTGCATTCTGACGAAGAACAGCAAAGGTAATCCAATTTTTCTTATAGTAAATCTGAGTTTGGTGAGTACCAAACTTGGTGGGTGTCAAATTAGCTAGCCCGTGATGGCGAGCTATCTACTCAGAATATTGCAAAATGTGCTTTCACTGAAAAGCTATTTTAAAATCGGACACCACGATTGCATAAAGGAGTTCTGTATCTATAATTCTTAAAATAATTGTTGTTTTTTGTGAACGTTTATCGTGAGTAATTTAGTAAATTCACCGGAAGTGTTCGGTGGGTATGCTAGTTCTGAACGTCACATGCTAATGTAAAAAGCTGGTTTTTGATATAAATATGTACTTGATTGAACAAAACATGCATGTATTGTATAACATAATGTCCTAGGAGTGTCATCTGATGAAGATCATCAAAGGTTAGTCCTGCATTTAGCTGTGGTTTTGTTTTTTGTGACATTATATGCTAGCTTGAAAAATGGGTGTCTGATTATTTCTGGCTGGGTACTCTGCTGACATAATCTAATGTTTTGCTTTCGTTGTAAAGCCTTTTTAAAATCGGACAGTGTGGTTAGATAAAGGAGAGTCTTGTCTTTAAAATGGTGTAAAATAGTCATATGTTTGAAAAATGGAAGTTTTCGGATTTTCGAGGAGTTTGTATTTCGCGCCACGCCTATCATTGGATATTGGTGTGGTGTTCCGCTAGCGGAACGTCTAGATGTAAGAGGTTAAATTTGTTACATTTATTTGACAGAGACAATGCACATCAATCAACATATGTCACGTCCTGACCAGCAGATGGAGCTGTTGTAGTAGTTTGGGGGTCAGGACGTGGCAGTCTTGTGTGTGTGTGTTTGAATGTTCTCTGTGTCTTGTGACTCCTGATCAGGAACAGCTGGGGATCGTTGTTCCTGATTGGGAGTCATATATGTAGGAGTATGTTTGTCACTGGGGGTTGTGGGGAATTGTGGTGAGCACTGCTTTTTTTGGTTTAGCCTGCTACCCTGTCGTATCGTGAGTACTGTTCATTGTTTTGTTTATTGTTTTTTTCCAGTGGATACTTTACTTGTTTTGTTAATTAAAGAAACATGAGTGTCCACACTTCCGCTGCGCCTTGGTCCTCCTTTCAAATCCACGATGGATATTGTGACAACATATCTGTAAATGTGTCAGATTTAGCCGGCTAGCTAGTGGTCCCAGGGCAGGTAGATAAAATAAATAAATCAGATTAATATTCATTGAAAAGATCTAATCAAATCACCCCTACATCCAGGCGCTCCAGAGGCCCCAGCCACGACCAGCCCAGTGCCCAGCCCCCCCATGCAGCAGGTGGGTAGTTGGAGTTGTCCCTGGGCAAGCTCCAGCTCAATCTCTGCATCCATCTCAGCATCCTCCTGGGCCTCTTTGTTTGAGTCGTCCAGGTGCTTCAAGGAAAACAGATAATATGACTTTAGTTATCCAACATGTTAATTGACTCTTCTGCTATCTCAGCGTCTTTGAGCATCCTATTAATCTTCCAGTGATATTTGGAATGTTGTTCTACGTTTAGACATTCAGTTCCACAGCATTGCACAGAGGTGTGTGTGTGTTTGTTTTATGAGGACGGACTGGTCTGCGCTGTGTGTCCCCCATACAGTACCTTCATGAGCACGGCCACCACCACGTTGATGAGGACAAACTGGGCGGTGAGGACGAAGGAGACAAAGTACATGGGAGAGATGAACTGGAGTCCAGCGTGGCACGGGTAGTCACTTGGACCTGGAGGGCACTCACGCAGGGTGTCCTGGAGGACAGACAGGAAAAAGGGGAAAAATAAACATAGATAAGAAAGAGAGAGAAACAAAGAGAGAAAGACAGTAAGAAAGAAAGAGAGAAAGAGAGAAAGAGAGAAAGAAAGAAAGAAAGAGAAAGAAAGAAAGATTTAAAAGAGGTAGACTCATTTTCCCAAATGAGGAAGCAATACAACCAATTGAAAATTATTAACTATTATCAACTTCCTGTGAATAAGTACTTCATTAGCTAGTCGTCTCTGTCGGTTAGAGATCAGAGAATAAGTCCTTCGTTAGCTAGCAGTCTCTGTCGGTTAGAGATCTGTGAATAAGTACTTCATTAGCTAATAGTCTCTGTCGGTTAGAGATCAGAGAATAAGTACTTCATTAGTTAGTAGTCTCTGTCGGTTAGAGATCAGAGAATAAGTATTCATTAGCTAGTCGTCTCTGTCGGTTAGAGATCAGAGAATAAGTATTCATTAGCTAGTCGTCTCTGTCGGTTAGAGATCAGAGAATAAGTACTTCATTAGCTAGTAGTCTCTGTCGGTTAGAGATCAGAGAATAAGTACTTCATTAGCTAGTCGTCTCTGTCGGTTAGAGATCAGAGAATAAGTACTTTATTAGCTATTAGTCTCTGTCGGTTAGAGATCAGAGAATAAGTACTTCATTAGCTAGTAGTCTCTGTCAGTTAGAGATCTGTGAATAAGTACTTCATTAGCTAGTAGTCTCTGTCGGTTAGAGATCAGAGAATAAGAACTTCATTAGCTTGTAGTCTGTCGGTTAGAGATCAGAGAATAAGTACTTCATTAGCTAGTCGTCTCAGTTGGTTAGAGATCAGAGAATTAGTACTTCATTAGCTAGTAGTCTCTGTCGGTTAGAGATCAGAGAATAAGTACTTCAATAGCTAGTAGTCTCTATCGGTTAGAGATCAGAGAATAAGTACTTCAATAGCTAGTAGTCTCTGTCGGTTAGAGATCAGAGAATAAGTACTTCATTAGCTAGTAGTCTCTGTCGGTTAGATATCTGTGAATAAGTACTTCATTAGCTAGTCGTCTCTGTCGGTTAGAGATCTGTGAATAAGTACTTCATTAGCTAGTAGTCTCTGTCGGTTAGAGATCAGAGAATAAGTACTTCATTAGCTAGTCGTCTCTGTCGGTTAGAGATCTGTGAATAAGTACTTAATTAGCAAGTCGTCTCCTGACGGTTAGAGATCAGAGAATAAGTACTTCATTAACTAGTCCTCTCCTGTCGGTTAGAGATCAGAGAATAAGTACTTCATTAGCTAGTCCTCTCCTGTCGGTTAGAGATCAGAGAATAAGTACTTCATTAGCTAGTCGTCTCTGTTGGTCAGAGATCAGAGAATAAGTACTTCATTAGCTAGTAGTCTCTGTCGGTTAGAGATCAGAGAATAAGTACTTCATTAACTAGTCCTCTCCTGTCGGTTAGAGATCAGAGAATAAGTACTTCATTAACTAGTCCTCTCCTGTCGGTTAGAGATCAGAGAATAAGTACTTCATTAGCTAGTCGTCTCTGTTGGTCAGAGATCAGAGAATAAGTACTTCATTAGCTAGTAGTCTCTGTCGGTTAGAGATCAGAGAATAAGTACTTCAATCGCTAGTAGTCTCTGTCGGTTAGAGATCTGTGAATAAGTGTTTAAAGTCATAAATGGCCTTCATTTACCATTTTTATTGATTTCTTTTATTTTACCCTTATTTTGCCAGATACATTGACTGAGGGTTTTGTGTACCTTCATGATGCCGTTCCAGTTGTCTCCGGTGGAGACCTGGAAGAGGGTGAGAAAGGCCATGCCGAAGTTCTCGAAGGTGGCGTGCCGACTCATGCCCTCACACGGGTAGTCAGCATTACACACTGAGAGATGGAGGGGAGGGAGGGAAGGAGAAAGAGTGAGAGGTGGGAGGAGAAAGAGAGAGAGAGTGTGAAGGGAGAAGAGATGTAGAGAAAGGTGGGAGAAGAGATAGATTAATTTATCACTGTTCAACAAAATATTAATAAACATAAAACTTGTTTACTTATTTCTGACAGTTTACTGCAATTTTTGAGTGAGTATTTGTTTTGGCCCAAAGATAAGGGTATAGAGCCTCAGGAAAATGTATTGTTAGCCTACTTATCAAGTATGAGATGTGTTTGTTCAGTAGAGTACATTTTGGTTATGCCTTTAGCTTTTAATCAAGTATGAGAAGTTTAAATTCAGTACAGTACATTTTGGTTATACATTTAGCCTTTTTATCAAGGATGAGAGGTTTTTATTCAGTACAGTACATGTTCTATTATTGTTAGCTGTTTTAAGGTGCTATTAAAACAGACTCACCCAGCTCTCCAAACAGTTCCACCCCCAGAGCAGCGTAGATGAAGAACAGCAACATAAACAGCAGGCCCAGGTTCCCCACCTGACACAAAGACAACCAATCAACAATCAATACAGAGACAGTCAACCAATCAGCAGTCAATAAAGGTTGTCATACTTCCTGCTTTGGGAGACATTCAGCCAATCCGTGCTCAATAAGGACAGATAAACCCCCACAGCAAGGAGTGAAATACAGTGCAGCAGGTCTGAGTAGACTGAGTCAAAGCACTGGTGGAAAGCACAGTGGCAACCTTGAACATGAGGTATAACCAGGCTGACATGACAAGGCCCCCCTAAGGACCTTACTAATGGTTATATGGGTGATTTGGCTTGTAACACTAGAAGAAATGGACCTGAACTGAAACAACCCTCCCAACAACAACAATGGAAAACCAGTGAGGCCTGTCAGGGAAAGATTGGCTGAAAGAAAAGAACATGGATAAAAAGCTCATCAATTTGATGCAGAAAAGAATCCAGGGAGAATGCAGGGAGATGTATTATCCTGTGTATGTGTGTGTGTGTGTGTACGTACCCGATTGCGTAGGTGTATCTGGGTGTGTGTGTGTGTGCGTGCGTGCGTACCAGATTGCGTAGGTGTATCTGGGTGTGTGTGTGTTGCTATCTAAGGAGATACAAAGCAAACCTGGTAAAACACCCCAAGGTATCAAGTCAAATGAGAGGAGTTTCTAAGCCTGTGTACATTAACAGTATATACTAACTAGTGGGACAGAGATACTCTCAAAGGACTGTAAGATAAAATGACATTCTCCTCCGAAAACAGATCAAAGTTTAACAATCCAATTGCTTTTGGCTCAAAGTCAATGGGGAATAAAAAGTGAAAAGTGAATAAAAATAAGACGTCTTATTCTCATAAATGAGCGGGTGTCGGGAAGTCATCAGGAGAGGAGAGGAGGGCAACGTGTCACAGCCCCACTTCTACCTGGACTTTGTCCAAAATTGCACCCTATTCCCTATGTAGTACACTACTTATGACCAGTGCCCTATGGGTAATAGGGCACTACATAAGGAACAGGGTGTCATTTGGGATGCTGCCTAAAAGTCAGTGGCAGAGATATTGACAGTGCTCCTCCATCACTCTCCCCTATTCAGAACGAACCTCTTTCAGTGGTAGGGATAAAGGATAGGGCACAGAGATGGGTATCTGGCAATGCCAGGAGAGGGCAAAGCACAATTTGTGTGTGTCTGTGTATACGCTGCATAGTGTGTGTGTGTGTGTGTGTGTGTGTGTGTGTGTGTGTGTGTGTGTGTGTGTGTGTGTGTGTGTGTGTAATTGAGTGGATACACACCTGAGGTAGAGCCTGAACCACTGTGTCTAGAAGAGCTCTCATTCCTGTAGCCATCTTCAATAGCTTGAGAACTGGAGAGAGAGAGAGACAGACAGAGAGACAGACAGAGAGACAACAAAAAGATCATTACTTTGGAAAGAATTTACAAAAAAACAGAGCAAACTAGAATGCTATTTGGCCCTAAACAGAGAGTACACAGTGGCAGAATACCTGACCACTGTGACTGACCCAAACTTAAGGAAAGCTTTGACTATGTACAGACTCAGTGAGCATTGCCTTGCTATTGAGAAAGGCCACCGTAGGCAGACATGACACTCAAGAGAAGACAGGTTATGTGCACACTGCCCACAAAATGAGGTGGAAACTGAGCTGCACTTCCTAACCTCCTGCCAAATGTATGACCATATTAGAGACACATATTTTCCTCAGATTACACAGACCCACAAAGAATTAGAAAACAAATCCAATTTTGATAAACTCCCATATCTACTGAGTGAAATACCACAGTGTGCCATCACAGCAGCAAGATGTGTGACCTGTTGCCACAAGAAAAGGTCAACCAGTGAAGAACAAACACCATTGTAAATACAACCCATATTTATGCTTATTTATTTTCCCTTTTGTACATGAACCATTTGTACATCTTTACAACACTGTATATACACATAATATGACATTTGCAATGTCTTTATTCTTTTGAAACTTCTGTATGTGTAATGTTTACTGTTCATTTGTATTGTTTATTTCACTTTTGTATATTATCTACCTCATTTGCTTTGGCAATGTAAACATATGTTTCCCATGTCAATAAAGCCCCTTGAATTGAATTGAATTGAGAGAAAGAGAGAGAGAGAGAGAGAGAGAGAGAGTGAGAGAGAGAGACAGAGAGAGAGAGAGAGAGAGAGAGAGAGAGAGAGAGAGAGAGAGAGAGAGGGAGGGTAGAGGAACAGATAGAACGTGTAGAAAGAGAGGAAAAGGGAAACATTGGTAGAGAACAAACACAGTAGAGAGAAAAGAGAGAGAGAGAGAATAGAATGATAGGTATTCTGAGGTTAGAGAATCTACACAATGCCCATGTCACAAAAAAAGAACCCGGGGCAACATTCTACCACTTTAACAGTAACGACTGAGAGAACAAGACTGTCCCGGGAAAAGAAGCAGCATTTGTCTTCTGGGATATGGAGTCCTGGAGATCCACCTTGGCCTCACCCTGAAACATCATTAACAAGCACTAGAAAGTCTCCACTTCTCTCTCTCTCCTCCATGTATCCCCTGTCCTCTCCTTCCTCCCTCATTCTCCCCCTCCTCCCCCGTTCTCTCCCCCCGGGACTCCTGTATAACCAAGTTCTTTAAATTGGGGTGGCTAAAGCATAGACTTGTACCCTTTGTGACAGATGAACGAATCAAATGGCAATTTCCATAGAAGTGTTTGGAGCTAAAAGAGCCACTGGCGATGTTCTCTTCCTCTTTAAAACAGAACCTTTAGAATTTAAACAGCCCTCTTTGGAATCCTCTCCCTAGTTCTTTCTAATCAGTCAGCCACACTAGTTACTGTTACACTAGTTACTGTGTTCCACTAGTTACTGTGTTCCACTAGTTACTGTGTTACACTAGTTACTGTGTAACATTAGTTACTGTGTTACATTAGTTACTGTGTTACACTAGTTACTGTGTTCCACTAGTTACTGTGTTACATTAGTTACTGTGTTACATTAGTTACTGTGTTACACTAGTTACTGTGTTACACTAGTTACTGTGTTACATTAGTTACTGTGTAACACTAGTTACTGTGTTCCACTAGTTACTGTGTTCCACTAGTTACTGTGTTCCACTAGTTACTGTGTTCCACTAGTTACTGTGTTCCACTAGTTACTGTGTTCCACTAGTTACTGTGTTACACTAGTTACTGTGTTACATTAGTTACTGTGTAACACTAGTTACTGTGTTCCACTAGTTACTGTGTTACACTAGTTACTGTGTTCCACTAGTTACTGTGTTACACTAGTTACTGTGTTACATTAGTTACTGTGTTACACTAGTTACTGTGTTACATTAGTTACTGTGTTACACTAGTTACTGTGTTACATTAGTTACTGTGTTACACTAGTTACTGTGTAACACTAGTTACTGTGTTCCACTAGTTACTGTGTTCAACTAGTTACTGTGTTACACTAGTTACTGTGTTACACTAGTTACTGTGTTACACTAGTTACTGTGTTACATTAGTTACTGTGTAACACTAGTTACTGTGTTCCACTAGTTACTGTGTTCCACTAGTTACTGTGTTCCACTAGTTACTGTGTTACACTAGTTACTGTGTTACACTAGTTACTGTGTTACATTAGTTACTGTGTAACACTAGTTACTGTGTTACACTAGTTACTGTGTTACACTAGTTACTGTGTTACATTAGTTACTGTGTTACATTAGTTACTGTGTTACACTAGTTACTGTGTTACATTAGTTACTGTGTTACACTAGTTACTGTGTTACATTAGTTACTGTGTTACACTAGTTACTGTGTAACACTAGTTACTGTGTTCAACTAGTTACTGTGTTACACTAGTTACTGTGTTACACTAGTTACTGTGTTACATTAGTTACTGTGTTACATTAGTTACTGTGTTCCACTAGTTACTGTGTTACACTAGTTACTGTGTTACATTAGTTACTGTGTTACATTAGTTACTGTGTAACACTAGTTACTGTGTTCCACTAGTTACTGTGCTACACTAGTTACTGTGTAACATTAGTTACTGTGTAACATTAGTTACTGTTTAACATTAGTTACTGTGTAACACTAGTTACTGTGTTCCACTAGTTACTGTGTTCCACTAGTTACTGTGTTACACTAGTTACTGTGTTACATTAGTTACTGTGTTACACTAGTTACTGTGTTACATTAGTTACTGTGTTACACTAGTTACTGTGTAACACTAGTTACTGTGTAACACTAGTTACTGTGTTCCATTAGTATGGAAGTGAAAAGGGAAGGGTGTGTGTGTGTGTGTGTGTGTGTGTGTGTGTGCGTGCGTGCGTGCGTACTTGCATGCATGGGTGTGTTTGTACCTCGTGCTATCCGCAGCACCCTCATGATTCTGATGATGGTAGGGTTGATGGGTAGAGAAGCATTGTAGTCAATCTCCTCCAGAACGATGCCCATCACTGACAACAACACTATGGACAGGTCCAGCTGGTTCCACCTACACACACATGTACGTGTACACACACACAGACAGACAGATGAACACACACACACACACACACACACAGTCAGATGAACACACACACGTACACACACACACATGTACATGTACACACAGACAGACAGATGAACACACACACACACACACACACACACATGTACACACAGACAGACAGATGAACACACACACGTACACACACAGACACACACACACATAAACAGACGTTTTCAGACTTTGTCATACGGCAGATCAGTCATTCACATTTTCCTCCCAGACTTCTTTGATGGTGTAAATGTTTCTTGACCTAGATAATGATTTAGTGCTTGAGGAGTACTATAACCAGGCACAGTGGTGTGTGTGTGTGTGTGTGTGTGTGTGTGTGTGTGTGTGCAGTCTAGGCTTATGTAACAGTCAGAGACATACAACTGTGCTACTGTAGGAAATTCAGTTAATCTCTCTTGGGTAGGGGGCAATATTTTCACATCCGGATGAAAAGCATGCCCAAAGTAAACTGTCTGTTACTCAGGCCCAGAAGTTAGAATATGCATATAATTGGTGGATTTTGATAGAAAACTGTTTAAAACTGTTTCTAAAACCGTTAAAATAATGTGTGTGAGTATAACAGAACTGATATGGCAGGCGAAACTCCGAGGACAAACCATCCCAAAAAAAGAATTTCAGCCTACCACTATTTTCAATGGCTGTCACTTTTATTATAAGGCGAAGTCCTCCCAGATTGCAGTTCCTAGGGCTTCCACTAGATGCCAACAGTCTTTAGAAAGAGTTTCAGGCTGTTTTTTGGAAAAATGAGCCAGAAATTGTAGTTTTATAGGTGGCTCCCATTTTGGCTGTAGTGTTTCCAAGTGCGTGATTGAGAGCGCGTTCTTTGGTATTTGTCTCTGGTAAAGACTTTAACGATTCTCCGTCTTAAATGTTATCGTTTATTTACGTATTAGGGTACCTAAGGTTTGATTATAAATGTTGTTTGACTTGTTTGGAAAAGTTTATTAGTAACGTTTGGGATTCATTTTGTATGCATTTTGAGAAAGGGAAACTGGGTGGATTATTGACTGAAACACGCCATCTAAACAGAGTTTTTATGGATATAAAGAAGGACATTATCGAACAAAAGGACCATTTGTGATGTATCTGGGACCTTTGAGTACCAACAGAAGAAGATCATCAAAGGTAAGGCATTTTTTATATCGCTATTTCTGACTTTCGTGTCGCACCTGCCTGGTTGAAATATGTTTTTCATGGTTTTGTATGTGGGGCGCTGTCCTCAGATAATCGCATGGTGTGCTTTTGCCATAAAGCCTTTTTGAAATCCGACACAGTGGCTGGATTAACAAGAAGTTAAGCTTTATTTAGATGTACTACACTTGTGATTTTATGAAAGTTAAATATTGATAATTCTGTAGTTTGAATTTCGCACTCTGCAATTTCACCGGATGTTGGCCAGGTGGGACGTCACCATACCACCTGCCCATAGGAAGTTAACAGGGTCAAATCCTGAAGAGAATTAAGATGATGTTTAATTTTTATTGACACTACAACACTTGATCTCGATCTCTCTCTCTCTCGTTGCAGTAATATGTAGAGTATTAGAAGGTGGCTGAAGGTAGGCTGACACTTCTGATGGAATTTCATGGTTAAAACTTGACAAATAAAGATCTGCTCTCCTTCTATTTCATCAGTCTATATGGACTTGAAGACAACACATCAAATACCCATCATTTCTAATCAGGCACATTCAGATATGAGTCTTATCTAATACCTCATCGCTGTAACACCTCCATGTTAAACAGGATCTACATGGGGACGTAAGTGTGTGTGTGTGTGTGTCAGTGTGTGTGTTGATCATCACGATCTACATGGGGAAACAGAAGTTGAAGATAATATGTAATTAAAGGAGCTGATCAAAGCATCAGTTCTGGTCCTCTCCTGTGGTTTACATTAAAACATTACAATTACACTGGAGGTGATTCCACACACATGAATACGCATTAGGATATTAATAAGCCTTAGATATTTCCATAATCACTTAGTGTGTGTGTGTGTGTGTGTGTGTGTGTGTGTGTGTGTGTGTCTTCCATAATCATAGTCACTCTTCATGGCAACCATCTGGGTAATGTGAGTAATCTGATATATAGGAGGCATGACTCAGAAAACAGGTGTGTGTTTGTGTTGTGTGTTGTGTGTGTTATGTGTGTGCTGTGTTGTGTGTGTGTGTTGTGTGTGTATAGTGTGTGTTGTGTGTGTGTGTTTGTTTGTTGTGTTTTGTGTTGTGTGTGTTGTATGAGTGTATTGTGTGTGTATTGTGTGTGTGTGTGTGTTTGTTTGTTGTGTTTTGTGTTTGTGTTGTGTGTGTTGTATGAGTGTATTGTGTGTGTATTGTGTGTGTGTGTGTGTGTTTGTGTTGTGTGTTGTGTGTGTGTTTCCTACTGTACCTGTCCTTGAAGAAGCGTCGGAACCCGAAGCCAATGAGCTTGAGGACAGATTCCACCACGAAGGTTGTGGTGAAGAAATAGTTACAATACTTCAGACTAGTCTCCAATGACTAGAGAAAGATGGAGGAGAGAGAGAGGGGGGAAAAGAGAGAAAGAGATAGACAGAGAGGGGGGGAAGACAAGAGAGGGAGAGAGAGAGAGAGAGAGAGAAAGTGAGAAAGAGAAAGAGAGATGGGTTATCATTTGTTGAATGTGAGGGTCACATTGTAGCCTTGTTGAGACAGTACCTCAAAAGCCAAGCTATGTCACTGTACAATCTCAAGATCAAAGACAAATAGAGTACTGAGGGGAAGAAGAATGTATGATGGCATTTGGCATTTAGCACACACACACACACACACACACACACACACACACACACACACACACACACACACACACACACACACCAAACCCTCACCCGTCCATACCTGTGGTTGGCTGTAGTGCTCCAGGGACATAGTAATGACATTGATACAGATGATGAAGGTGATGAAGAGGTCCAGGTAGTGGCTGGTACACAGAGTGTGGATCATCAGACGACCATGGCTATAGTTGGTATAGTAGGGTAGCTTCTGGGCCTCTGTAGGGTGAAGAGGGAGGAGGAGGGAGAGGAGGAGAGGAGAGAAGAGGGGAGAAAGACGAGAGGAGAGGGGAGGAAGAGGAGAGGGGAGGGGAGAAAGAGGAGAGGGGAGGAGAGGGGAGAGGGAAGGGGAGCGAGGATGAAGAAGAGAGGGGAGAGGGGAGGATGAGGAGAGGAGATAGGGTGGATAGATGTAGGGGAGAAGAGGGGATGAGGGAGGGGTAGGAAAGATGAGAGGAGAGGGAGAGGTGTGGAAGGGAAGAGAAGAGAGAGAGGAGTGAGAAGGAGAGGATGGGAAAAAGAGAGATATAGAGGATTGTAGAGGTAAGAAGGAAGACGGGAGGGAGGAGAGGATAGGTGAAGAGAAAGCAAGAGAAGGTGAGAGAGAAAGGTTGGAAGATGGGGAGCGAGTAGAGGGGAGGGAAAGAAAGGATGAGCTAATCTACAGAGAAATGAATAATATCCTTTTCCTTAAACAGGAAGTAAAATAGACCTAAATGGACTAAAGTGATGAATGACCATCCTCATATAGTAATATAATGATATCATCATATATTACATCAAACCACCTGCAGAGACGGGCCAGTTAAACATTCTACTTTAATTCTCCGGCTCCCAGGATAGTTTGACCCCATCCTCCCCGACTTTCAGTTTGACCCCATCCTCCCCAACTTTCAGTTTGACCCCATCCTCCCCGACTTTCAGTTTGACCCCATCCTCCCCGACTTTCAGTTTGACCCCATCCTCCCCGACTTTCAGTTTGACCCCATCCTCCCCTACTTTCAGTTTGACCCCATCCTCCCCGACTTTCAGTTTGACCCCATCCTCCCCGACTTTCAGTTTGACCCCATCCTCCCCGACTTTCAGTTTGACCCCATCCTCCCCGACTTTCAGTTTGACCCCATCCTCCCCAACTGTCAGTTTGACCCCATCCTCCCCGACTTTCAGTTTGACTCCATCCTCCCCAACTTTTAATCACACTTTCATATTCTTATTTTTCTACTTCTCATAATTGGTTCAATGAATCTCATGTCATTTGACCTCTTTCTACCTTTTTAATAATAACTATACACTGTAAAAATGTGTTGTTCAACAAGGGTTCTTCTAAGATCCTTAAAGTTCTTCAAAGAACCTTAGGGTTCTTGGCACTCAAAACGGCCTCCAAAAGGTTCTTCCAAGAACCCCATAGGAGGTGGGGTTCATCGAGGAACCTCTTTAGTAGCTGGGGGTTCTTGCAGGATCTTAACTGCCCAACTGAAACACTTGGATTTGAATTGGAAAGGACAGCAGGTGCAGGCACTTAACTGACAAATGTAAAGATCTCAATATAAGGTAAGGTTTGTCCATTGTATGATCTAAATTTATATTGTTTCATGATTATACCATCTATCTTTTCATATTTGTGGAAATCTTTCATAACAGAAAATGGACACAATTCAATGGATATCAATCAACAAAAAGGTAACAATATTTAGGCTGTAACAATATGTTGAAGGCTAGCTGTATTGGGTGCAGGTGACTGAACTGCTCACTTCTGTGTCTGTAGGTATCTGAACACAAACCAAGGTATGAATACTGGCGTGTGCATGTTTTGTTAATTATCTGTATAATGACTGTTTTTGGGATTCACAGACTTCTCACTCCTTACACCTCTGATGAATAAAACAGGAAACCTGTTCGATTACCATACACTGCAAAATCATTATTGATATGGATACAGAGAACATCAACACATTAACATCAACATGCCAGAGGATACAGAGGACATCAACACATTAACATCAACACATTAACATCAACACATTAACATCAACAGGACAGAGGATACAGAGAACATCAACACATTAACATCAACACATTAACATCAACACATTAACATCAACACATTAACATCAACAGGACAGAGGATACAGAGAACATCAACACATTAACATCAACACATTAACATCAACACATTAACATCAACACATTAACATCAACACATTAACATCAACACATTAACATCAACAGGACAGAGGATACAGAGAACATCAACACATTAACATCAACACATTAACATCAACACATTAACATCAACAGGACAGAGGATACAGAGAACATCAACACATTAACATCAACACATTACCATCAACACATTACCATCAACACATTAACATCAACAGGACAGAGGATACAGAGAACATCAACACATTAACATCAACACATTAACATCAACACATTAACATCAAGAGGACAGAGGATACAGAGGACATCAACACATTAACATCAACAGGACAGAGGATACAGAGAACATCAACACATTAACATCAACACATTAACATCAACAGGACAGAGGATACAGAGCACATCAACACATTAACATCAACAGGACAGAGGATACAGAGAACATCAACACATTAACATCAACAGGACAGAGGATACAGAGAACATCAACACATTAACATCAACACATTAACATCAACACATTAACATCAACACATTAACATCAACACATTAACATCAATACATTAACATCAACACATTAACATCAACAGGACAGAGGATACAGAGGACATCAACACATTAACATCAACACATTAACATCAACAGGACAGAGGATACAGAGCACATCAACACATTAACATCAACACATTAACATCAACACATTAACATCAACACATTAACATCAACAGGACAGAGGGAACAGAGAACATCAACACATTAACATCAACACATTAACATCAACAGGACAGAGGATACAGAGAACATCAACACATTAACATCAACACATTAACATCAACACATTAACATCAACACATTAACATCAACAGGACAGAGGATACAGAGGACATCAACACATTAACATCAACACATTAACATCAACACATTAACATCAACACATTAACATCAACAGGACAGAGGATACAGAGAACATCAATACATTAACATCAACACATTAACATCAACACATTAACATCAACACATTAACATCAACACATTAACATCAACACATTAACATCAACAGGACAGAGGATACAGAGAACATCAACACATTAACATCAACACATTAACATCAACACATTAACATCAACACATTAACATCAATACATTAACATCAACACATTAACATCAACAGGACAGAGGATACAGAGAACATCAACACATTAACATCAACACATTAACATCAACACATTAACATCAACACATTAACATCAACAGGACAGAGGATACAGAGGACATCAACACATTAACATCAACACATTAACATCAACACATTAACATCAACAGGACAGAGGATACAGAGAACATCAACACATTAACATCAACACATTAACATCAACAGGACAGAGGATACAGAGCACATCAACACATTAACATCAACACATTAACATCAACAGGACAGAGGATACAGAGAACATCAATACATTAACATCAACACATTAACATCAACACATTAACATCAACAGGACAGAGGATACAGAGAACATCAACACATTAACATCAACAGGACAGAGGATACAGATAACATCAACACATTAACATCAACACATTAACATCAACAGGACAGAGGATACAGAGCACATCAACAGGACAGAGGATATACCCACTGGACTTGGGGCTCTGCTGGAGTTTACCTCATATTTAGATTTTTTTATTCTGCTTTGCCACTAAAATCATAATAAACACTGAGAACTAAAATATTTTATTTTTGTTGTTATTGTTATGCATATTATTATTAATATTAACAGGGGAGGGGGGTAGATCAAAAATGAACCCCAAAAGGTTCTTCAAAAGGTTCTTCAAAAGGTTATTTGAGTATCCATTTAAAGGGTTCTTGGAAGAACTTATAGGAGTTCCCCCATAGTTTCAATTTGAAGAACCCCCAAAGGATACTCCAGGAACCTTTTCTTCTCAGAGTGTATGTTCACTTGATACAATGTCTATTCTATTCCCCCTTTCCCTCTATTCCTTCCCTTTCTATCTCCCTTCCCCCTTCCCTATCCCTACCCCCTCCATTCCTCCTTCCCTCCATTCCTTCCCTCTGTCTCTCACTACCTTCTTCCCCATCCCTCCCCCTCCATCCCTCCCCTCTCTCTCCCGCCATTCCTCCCCTCTCTCTTCCTCCATCCCTCCCCCCTACACCGCTCCTTCCCTCCATTCCTCCCCTCTCTCTCTCCCTCCTTCCCCATCCCTCCCCCTCCATCCCTCCATTCCTCCCCTCTCACTCTCCCTCCTTCCCCATCCCTCCCCTTCCATCCCTCCAACCCTCCCCTCTCTCTCTCTACTTCCCCATCCCTCCCCATCCCTCCTTCCCTCCATTCTTCCCCTCTCTCTCTCCCTCCTTCCCCATCCCTCCCCCTCAATCACTCCTTCCCTCCATTCCTCCCCTCTCTCTACATCCCCATCCCTCCCCCATCCCTCCCCTCTCTCTCTCTACTTCCCCATCCCTCCCCCATTCCTCCTTCCCTCCATTCCTCCCCTCTCTCTCTCCCTCCTTCCCCATCCCTCCCCCTCTTACTCCTCCTCTTCTTCTCCATGCGTCTCTGTCGTTTCTCCTCCCTCCTTTTGGCCTCCTCCACTTCCTGGTTCTGTCTGCACTTGTGGAAGTTCTCCACCACCACACCCACGAACATGTTGAGAACGAAGAAACTGACGATGAGGAGGAAGGAGATGAAGTACAGGAGCATCCACGGATTGTTGTTAATAGACGGCTGGAGGAGAGAGAGAGAGAGAGAGGGGGGAGGAAGGGAGGAGAGAGAGAGGGAGAGCGAAGGGGAGGGGGAGAGACAGGGGGAGGAGAGAGAGAGAGGGAGAGGGAGAGAGAGGGGAGAGAGTGAGGGGGGAGGAAGGGATGAGAGGGAGAGAGGGGGAGGGAGAGAGAGAGGGGGAGGGGGGAAAGAGTGGGAGGGGGGAAGAGAGAGGAAGAGGGAGACAGATGTGGAGGGGGAGATAGAGGGGGGGGGGAGGGGAGGGAGAGGGGGGGGGGAAGAGGGGGAGGGGGAGATAGGGAGAGAGGAATTGGGGATGTGGGGAATATGGGGGGAAAAGGGAAGAGAAGAGGTGAGGGGGGAGAGATTGAAAGCAAAAATGGATACAAAAGAGAGGTCAAAGGGCAAGAGTAAAAGAAGAAGCAAGGAGGAAGACATGTTCTGGTTTTCAATAAGGGACAAGAGGAGAGTCATCACTGTCTAGTCTGATTCCTCAATAAGGAACAAGAGGAGAGTCATCACTGTCTAGTCTGATTCCTCAATAAGGAACAAGAGGAGAGTAATCACTGTCTAGTCTGATTCCTCAATAAGGAACAAGAGGAGAGTCATCACTGTCTAGTCTGATTCATCAATAAGGAACTAGAGGAGAGTCATCACTGTCTAGTCTGATTCCTCAATAAGGGACAAGAGGAGAGTCATCACTGTCTAGTCTGATTCCTCAATAAGGAACTAGAGGAGAGTCATCACTGTCTAGTCTGATTCATCAATAAGGAACAAGAGGAGAGTCATCACTGTCTAGTCTGATTCCTCAATAAGGAACAAGAGGAGAGTCATCACTGTCTAGTCTGATTCCTCAATAAGGAACTAGAGGAGAGTCATCACTGTCTAGTCTGATTCCTCAATAAGGAACAAGAGGAGAGTCATCACTGTCTAGTCTGATTCCTCAATAAGGAACAAGAGGAGAGTCATCACTGTCTAGTCTGATTCCTCAATAAGGGATGAGAGGAGAGTCATCACTGTCTAGTCTGATTCCTCAATAAGGAACAAGAGGAGAGTCATCACTGTCTAGTCTGATTCCTCAATTAGGAACAAGAGGAGAGTCATCACTGTCTAGTCTGATTCATCAATAAGGAACAAGAGGAGAGTCATCACTGTCTAGTCTGATTCCTCAATAAGGGACAAGAGGAGAGTCATCACTGTCTAGTCTGATTCCTCAATAAGGAACTAGAGGAGAGTCATCACTGTCTAGTCTGATTCATCAATAAGGAACAAGAGGAGAGTCATCACTGTCTAGTCTGATTCCTCAATAAGGAACAAGAGGAGAGTCATCACTGTCTAGTCTGATTCCTCAATAAGGAACAATAGGAGAGTCATCACTGTCTAGTCTGATTCCTCAATAAGGAACTAGAGGAGAGTCATCACTGTCTAGTCTGATTCCTCAATAAGGAACAAGAGGAGAGTCATCACTGTCTAGTCTGATTCCTCAATAAGGAACAAGAGGAGAGTCATCACTGTCTAGTCTGATTCCTCAATAAGGAACAAGAGGAGAGTCATCACTGTCTAGTCTGATTCATCGATAAGGAACAAGAGGAGAGTCATCACTGTCTAGTCTGATTCCTCAATAAGGGACAAGAGGAGAGTCATCACTGTCTAGTCTGATTCCTCAATAAGGAACAAGAGGAGAGTCATCACTGTCTAGTCTGATTCCTCAATAAGGAACAAGAGGAGAGTCATCACTGTCTAGTCTGATTCATCAATAAGGGACAAGAGGAGAGTCATCACTGTCTAGTCTGATTCCTCAATAAGGAACAAGAGGAGAGTCATCACTGTCTAGTCTGATTCCTCAATAAGGAACAAGAGGAGAGTCATCACTGTCTAGTCTGATTCATCAATAAGGAACAAGAGGAGAGTCATCACTGTCTAGTCTGATTCCTCAATAAGGGACAAGAGGAGAGTCATCACTGTCTAGTCTGATTCCTCAATAAGGAACAAGAGGAGAGTCATCACTGTCTAGTCTGATTCCTCAATAAGGAACAAGAGGAGAGTCATCACTGTCTAGTCTGATTCCTCAATAAGGAACAAGAGGAGAGTCATCACTGTCTAGTCTGATTCCTCAATAAGGGACAAGAGGAGAGTCATCACTGTCTAGTCTGATTCCTCAATAAGGGACGAGAGGAGAGTCATCACTGTCTAGTCTGATTCCTCAATAAGGAACAAGAGGAGAGTCATCACTGTCTAGTCTGATTCCTCAATAAGGAACAAGAGAGTCATCACTGTCTAGTCTGATTCCTCAATAGGAACAAGAGGAGAGTCATCACTGTCTAGTCTGATTCATCAATAGGAACAAGAGAGTCATCACTGTCTAGTCTGATTCCTCAATAAGGAACAAGAGGAGAGTCATCACTGTCTAGTCTGATTCCTCAATAGGAACAAGAGAGTCATCACTGTCTAGTCTGATTCCTCAATAAGGGACAAGAGGAGAGTCATCACTGTCTAGTCTGATTCCTCAATAGGAACAAGAGGAGAGTCATCACTGTCTAGTCTGATTCCTCAATAAGGGATGAGAGGAGAGTCATCACTGTCTAGTCTGATTCCTCAATAAGGAACAAGAGGAGAGTCATCACTGTCTAGTCTGATTCCTCAATAAGGGACAAGAGGAGAGTCATCACTGTCTAGTCTGATTCATCAATAAGGAACAAGAGGAGAGTCATCACTGTCTAGTCTGATTCCTCAATAAGGGACAAGAGGAGAGTCATCACTGTCTAGTCTGATTCATCAATAAGGAACAAGAGGAGAGTCATCACTGTCTAGTCTGATTTCTCAATAAGGAACAAGAGGAGAGTCATCACTGTCTAGTCTGATTCCTCAATAAGGAACAAGAGGAGAGTCATCACTGTCTAGTCTGATTCCTCAATAAGGAACAAGAGGAGAGTCATCACTGTCTTGTCTGATTCCTCAATAAGGAACAAGAGGAGAGTCATCACTGTCTAGTCTGATTCCTCAATAAGGAACAAGAGGAGAGTCATCACTGTCTAGTCTGATTCCTCAATAAGGGATGAGAGGAGAGTCATCACTGTCTAGTCTGATTCCTCAATAAGGAACAAGAGGAGAGTCATCACTGTCTAGTCTGATTCCTCAATTAGGAACAAGAGGAGAGTCATCACTGTCTAGTCTGATTCATCAATAAGGAACAAGAGGAGAGTCATCACTGTCTAGTCTGATTCCTCAATAAGGGACAAGAGGAGAGTCATCACTGTCTAGTCTGATTCCTCAATAAGGAACTAGAGGAGAGTCATCACTGTCTAGTCTGATTCATCAATAAGGAACAAGAGGAGAGTCATCACTGTCCTAGTCTGATTCCTCAATAAGGAACAAGAGGAGAGTCATCACTGTCTAGTCTGATTCCTCAATAAGGAACAAGAGGAGAGTCATCACTGTCTAGTCTGATTCCTCAATAAGGAACTAGAGGAGAGTCATCACTGTCTAGTCTGATTCCTCAATAAGGAACAAGAGGAGAGTCATCACTGTCTAGTCTGATTCCTCAATAAGGGACAAGAGGAGAGTCATCACTGTCTAGTCTGATTCCTCAATAGGAACAATAGGAGAGTCATCACTGTCTAGTCTGATTCATCAATAAGGAACAAGAGGAGAGTCATCACTGTCTAGTCTGATTCCTCAATAAAGGGACAAGAGGAGAGTCATCACTGTCTAGTCTGATTCATCAATAAGGAACAAGAGGAGAGTCATCACTGTCTAGTCTGATTCCTCAATAAGGGATGAGAGGAGAGTCATCACTGTCTAGTCTGATTCATCAATAAGGAACAAGAGGAGAGTCATCACTGTCTAGTCTGATTCATCAATAAGGAACAAGAGGAGAGTCATCACTGTCTAGTCTGATTCCTCAATAAGGGATGAGAGGAGAGTCATCACTGTCTAGTCTGATTCCTCAATAAGGAACAAGAGGAGAGTCATCACTGTCTAGTCTGATTCCTCAATAAGGAACAAGAGGAGAGTCATCACTGTCTAGTCTGATTCCTCAATAAGGAACAAGAGGAGAGTCATCACTGTCTAGTCTGATTCCTCAATAAGGAACAAGAGGAGAGTCATCACTGTCTAGTCTGATTCCTCAATAGGAACAAGAGGAGAGTCATCACTGTCTAGTCTGATTCATCGATAAGGAACAAGAGGAGAGTCATCAATGTCTAGTCTGATTCCTCAATAAGGGACAAGAGGAGAGTCATCACTGTCTAGTCTGATTCCTCAATAAGGAACAAGAGGAGAGTCATCACTGTCTAGTCTGATTCCTCAATAAGGAACAAGAGGAGAGTCATCACTGTCTAGTCTGATTCCTCAATAAGGGACAAGAGGAGAGTCATCACTGTCTAGTCTGATTCCTCAATAAGGGACGAGAGGAGAGTCATCACTGTCTAGTCTGATTCCTCAATAAGGAACAAGAGGAGAGTCATCACTGTCTAGTCTGATTCCTCAATAAGGAACAAGAGAGTCATCACTGTCTAGTCTGATTCCTCAATAGGAACAAGAGGAGAGTCATCACTGTCTAGTCTGATTCATCAATAGGAACAAGAGAGTCATCACTGTCTAGTCTGATTACTCAATAAGGAACAAGAGGAGAGTCATCACTGTCTAGTCTGATTCCTCAATAGGAACAAGAGAGTCATCACTGTCTAGTCTGATTCCTCAATAAGGGACAAGAGGAGAGTCATCACTGTCTAGTCTGATTCCTCAATAGGAACAAGAGGAGAGTCATCACTGTCTAGTCTGATTCCTCAATAAGGGATGAGAGGAGAGTCATCACTGTCTAGTCTGATTCCTCAATAAGGAACAAGAGGAGAGTCATCACTGTCTAGTCTGATTCCTCAATAAGGAACAAGAGGAGAGTCATCACTGTCTAGTCTGATTCCTCAATAAGGAACAAGAGAGTCATCACTGTCTAGTCTGATTCCTCAATAGGAACAAGAGGAGAGTCATCACTGTCTAGTCTGATTCATCAATAGGAACAAGAGAGTCATCACTGTCTAGTCTGATTCCTCAATAAGGAACAAGAGGAGAGTCATCACTGTCTAGTCTGATTCCTCAATAGGAACAAGAGAGTCATCACTGTCTAGTCTGATTCCTCAATAAGGGACAAGAGGAGAGTCATCACTGTCTAGTCTGATTCCTCAATAGGAACAAGAGGAGAGTCATCACTGTCTAGTCTGATTCCTCAATAAGGGATGAGAGGAGAGTCATCACTGTCTAGTCTGATTCCTCAATAAGGAACAAGAGGAGAGTCATAACTGTCTAGTCTGATTCCTCAATAAGGAACAGAGGAGAGTCATCACTGTCTAGTCTGATCCTCAATAAGGAACAAGAGGAGAGTCATCACTGTCTAGTCTGATTCCTCATAAGGAACAAGAGGAGAGTCATCACTGTCTAGTCTGATTCCTCATATAAGGAACAAGGGAGAGTCCTCACTGTCTAGTCATGATCCTCAATAGGGAACAAGAGGAGAGTCATCACTGTCTAGTCTGATTCATCAATAAGGAACAAGAGGAGAGTCATCACTGTCTAGTCAGATTCCTCAATAAGGGACAAGAGGAGATTCATCACTGTCTAGTTTGATTCCTCAATAAGGAACAAGAGGAGAGTCATCACTGTCTAGTCTGATTCCTTCAAGAAGCGAACAAGAGGAGAGTCATCACTGTCTAGTCTGATTCCTCAATTCAATAAGGAACAAGAGAGTCATCACTGTCTAGTCTGATTCCTCAATAGGAACAAGAGGAGAGTCATCACTGTCTAGTCTGATTCCTCAATAGGAACAAGAGAGTCATCACTGTCTAGTCTGATTCCTCAATAAGGGACAAGAGGAGAGTCATCACTGTCTAGTCTGATTCCTCAATAGGAACAAGAGGAGAGTCATCACTGTCTAGTCTGATTCCTCAATAAGGGATGAGAGGAGAGTCATCACTGTCTAGTCTGATTCCTCAATAAGGAACAAGAGGAGAGTCATAACTGTCTAGTCTGATTCCTCAATAAGGAACAAGAGGAGAGTCATCACTGTCTAGTCTGATTCCTCAATAAGGGACAAGAGGAAAGTCATCACTGTCTAGTCTGATTCATCAATAAGGAACAAGAGGAGAGTCATCACTGTCTAGTCTGATTCCTCAATAGGAACAAGAGGAGAGTCATCACTGTCTAGTCTGATTCCTCAATAAGGAACAAGAGGAGAGTCATCACTGTCTAGTCTGATTCCTCAATAAGGAACAAGAGGAGAGTCATCACTGTCTAGTCTGATTCCTCAATAAGGGACAAGAGGAGAGTCATCACTGTCTAGTCTGATTCATCAATAAGGAACAAGAGGAGAGTCATCACTGTCTAGTCTGATTCCTCAATAAGGAACAAGAGGAGAGTCATCACTGTCTAGTCTGATTCCTCAATAAGGAACAAGAGGAGAGTCATCACTGTCTAGTCTGATTCCTCAATAGGAACAAGAGGAGAGTCATCACTGTCTAGTCTGATTCATGAATAGGAACAAGAGAGTCATCACTGTCTAGTCTGATTCCTCAATAAGGAACAAGAGGAGAGTCATCACTGTCTAGTCTGATTCCTCAATAAGGGACAAGAGGAGAGTCATCACTGTCTAGTCTGATGCCTCAATAAGGAACAAGAGGAGAGTCATCACTGTCTAGTCTGATTCCTCAATAAGGGACAAGAGGAGAGTCATCACTGTCTAGTCTGATTCCTCAATAAGGAACTATGAGAGAGTCATCACTGTCTAGTCTGATTCATCAATAAGGGACGAGAGGAGAGTCATCACTGTCTCTGATTCCTCAATAAGGGACAAGAGGAGAGTCATCACTGTCTAGTCTGATCATCATAAGGGACAGAGGAGAGTCATCACTGTCTATCTGATTCCTCAATAGGGACAAGAGGGAGTCATCACTGTCTAGTCTGATTCCTCAATAGAACAAGAGGAGAGTCATCACTGTCTAGTCTGATTCCTCAATAAGGAACAAGAGGAGAGTCATCACTGTCTAGTCTGATTCATCAATAAGGGACGAGAGGAGAGTCATCACTGTCTATCTGATTCCTCAATAAGGAACAAGAGGAAGTCATCACTGTCTATCTGATTCTCAATAAGGACAAGGAGAGTCATAACTGTCTAGTCTGATTCCTCAATAAGGAACAAGAGGAGAGTCATCACTGTCTAGTCTGATTCCTCAATAAGGGACAAGAGGAAAGTCATCACTGTCTAGTCTGATTCTAGTCTGATACCTCAATAAGGAACAAGAGGAGAGTCATCACTGTCTAGTCTGATTCCTCAATAAGGGACAAGAGGAGAGTCATCACTGTCTAGTCTGATTCCTCAATAAGGAACAAGAGGAGAGTCATCACTGTCTAGTCTGATTCATCAATAAGGGACGAGAGGAGAGTCATCACTGTCTAGTCTGATTCCTCAATAAGGGAACAAGAGGAGACTCATCACGTCTAGTCTGATTCATCAATAAGGAACAAGAGGAGAGTCATAACTGTCTAGTCTGATTCCTCAATAAGGAACAAGAGGAGAGTCATCACTGTCTAGTCTGATTCCTCAATAAGGGACAAGAGGAAAGTCATCACTGTCTAGTCTGATTCTAGTCTGATTCCTCAATAAGGAACAAGAGGAGAGTCTCAACTGTCTATCTGATTCATCAATAAGGGACAAGAGGAGAGTCATCACTGTCTAGTCTGATTCATCAATAAGGAACAGAGGAGAGTCATCACTGTCTAGTCTATGTCCTCAATAAGAACAAGAGGAGAGTCATCACTGTCTAGTCTGATTCCTCAATAAGGAACAAAGGAGAGTCATAAACTGTCTAGTCTGATTCCTCAATAAGGAACAAGAGGAGAGTCATCACTGTCTAGTCTGATTCCTCAATAAGGAACAGAGGAGAGTCATCACTGTCTAGTCTGATTCCTCAATAAGGAACAGAGGAGAGTCATCACTGTCTAGTCTGATTCCTCAATAAGGAGGACAAGAGGAGAGTCATCACTGGTCTAGTCTGATTCCTCATAAGGAACAAGAGGAGAGTCATCACTGTCTAGTCTGATTCCTCAATAAGGAACAAGAGGAGAGTCATCACTGTCTAGTCTGATTCCTCATAAGGAACAAGAGGAGAGTCATCACTGTCTAGTCTGATTCCTCAATAAGGAACAAGAGGAGAGTCATCACGGTCTAGTCTGATTCCTCAATAAGGAACAAGAGGAGAGTCATCACTGGTCTAGTCTGATTCCTCAATAGGAACAAGAGGAGAGTCATCACTGTCTGTCTGATTCCTCAATAAGGATGAGAGGAGAGTCATCACGTCTAGTCTGATTCCTCAATAGGAACAAGAGGAGAGTCATCACTGTCTAGTCTGAGTCCTCAATAAGGAACAAAGGAGAGTCATCATGTCTAGTCTGATTCATCAATAAGGAACAAGAGGAGAGTCAATCACTGTCTAGTCTGAATTCCTCAATAGGAACAAGAGGAGAGTCATCACTGTCTAGTCTGATTCCTCAATAGGACAAGAGGAGAGTCATCACTGTCTAGTCTGATTCCTCAATAGGACAAGAGAGTCATCACTGTCTAGTCTGATTCCTCAATAAGGAACAAGAGGAGAGTCATCAATCACACCTGTTCTAGTCTGATTCCTCAATAAGGAACAAGAGGAGAGTCATCACTGTCAGTCTGATTCCTCAATAAGGAACAAGAGGAGAGTCATCACTGTCTAGTCTGATTCCTCAATAAGGAACAAGAGGAGAGTCATCACTGTCTAGTCTGATTCCTCAATAAGGGACAAGAGGAGTCATCACTGTCTAGTCTGATTCCTCAATAAGGAACAAGAGGGAGAGTCATCACTGTCTAGTCTGATTCATCAATAAGGGACGAGAGAGAGTCATCACTGTCTAGTCTGATTCCTCAATAAGGAACAAGAGGAGAGTCATCACTGTCTAGTCTGATTCCATCAATAAGGAACAAGAGGAGAGTCATAACTGTCTAGTCTGATTCCTCAATAAGGAACAAGAGGAGAGTCATCACTGTCTAGTCTGATTCCTCAATAAGGGACAAGAGGAAAGTCATCACTGTCTAGTCTGATTCTAGTCTGATTCCTCAATAAGGAACAAGAGGAGAGTCATCACTGTCTAGTCTGATTCCTCAATAAGGGACAAGAGGAGAGTCATCACTGTCTAGTCTGATTCCTCAATAAGGAACAAGAGGAGAGTCATCACTGTCTAGTCTGATTCATCAATAAGGGACGAGAGGAGAGTCATCACTGTCTAGTCTGATTCCTCAATAGGAACAAGAGGAGAGTCATCACTGTCTAGTCTGATTCATCAATAAGGAACAGAGGAGAGTCATAACTGTCTAGTCCTGATTCCTCAATAAGGAACAGAGGAGAGTCATCACTGTCCTAGTCTGATTCCTCAATAAGGGACAAGAGGAAATTCATCACTGTCTAGTCTGATTCTAGTCTGATTCCTCAATAAGGAACAAGAGGAGAGGAGTCATCACTGTCTAGTCTGATTCATCAATAAGGGACAAGAGGAGAGTCATCACTGTCTAGTCTGATTCATCAATAAGGAACAAGAGGAGAGTCATCACTGTCTAGTCTGATTCCTCAATAAGGAACAAGAGGAGAGTCATCACTGTCTAGTCTGATTCCTCAATAAGGAACAAGAGGAGAGTCATCACTGTCTAGTCTGATTCCTCAATAAGGAACAAGAGGAGAGTCATTCACTGTCTAGTCTGATTCCTCAATAAGGAACAAGAGGAGAGTCATCACTGTCTAGTCTGATTCCTCAATAGGAACAAGAGGAGAGTCATCACTGTCTAGTCTGATTCCTCATAAGGGATGAGAGGAGAGTCATCACTGTCTAGTCTGATTCCTCAATAAGGAACAAGAGGAGAGTCATCACTGTCTAGTCTGATTCCTCAATAAGGAACAAGAGGAGAGTCATCACTGTCTAGTCTGATTCATCAATAAGGAACAAGAGGAGAGTCCATCACTGTCTAGTCTGATTCCTCAATAAGGAACAAGAGGAGAGTCATCACTGTCTAGTCTGATTCCTCAATAAGGGACAAGAGGAGAGTCATCACTGTCTAGTCTGATTCCTCAATAGGAACAAGAGAGTCATCACTGTCTAGTCTGATTCCTCAATAAGGAACAAGAGGAGAGTCATCACCGTCTAGTCTGATTCCTCAATAAGGAACAAGAGGAGAGTCATCACTGTCTAGTCTGATTCCTCAATAAGGAACAAGAGGAGAGTCATCACTGTCTAGTCTGATTCCTCAATAAGGAACAAGAGGAGAGTCATCACTGTCTAGTCTGATTCCTCAATAAGGGACAAGAGGAGAGTCATCACTGTCTAGTCTGATTCCTCAATAAGGAACAAGAGGAGAGTCATCACTGTCTAGTCTGACTCATCCCAACACATTATTTTCAGTAGGAAAACTTGTTTGCAGCCACTTTCCACTCAGTTGTTTTACAGCGAATGTGTATGTGTGTGTGTGTGTGTGTGTGTGTTTGTGTGTACCCCGTGTGTATGTGTGCCGTTTCTGTGTGTGTGCGTGCGTTGTTTAATGTATACCTGTTGGTCCGTGCCCCACAGCGTCCAGTCCGTGGTACATGACGTTGACCCAACTGTGTGGGTGTGTGTGGTGTGTGGTGTGTGTGTGTGTGTGTGTGTGTAGGGCTGTGGCGGTCATGCAATTTTGTCAGCCAGTTATTGTCAAGCAAAAGACTGTCGGTCTCACAGTAATTGACCATTAATTAACATAAACACGTTCAGCATCTTCAGGCCTCCACGCATACAAGCCTCATACAAGCCACATACAAGCCACATACAAGCCACATACAAGCCACATACAAGCCACATACAAGCCTCATACAAGCCACTACAAGCCTCATACAAGCCACATACAAGCCACATACAAGCCACATACAAGCCAACATACAAGCCTCATACAAGCCACATACAAGCCTCATACAAGCCCATACAAGCCACATACAAGCCACATACAAGCCACATACAAGCACATACAAGCCACATACAAGCCACATACAAGCCTCATACAGCCACATACAAGCCTCATACAAGCCACATACAAGCCACATAACAAGCCTCATACAAGCCTCATAAAGCCACATACAAGCCACTACAAGCCTCATACAAGCCTCATACAAGCCTCATACAAGCCTCATACAAGCCTCATACAAGCCACATACAAGGCCTCATACAAGCCTCATACAATCCACATACAAGCCACATACAAGCCTCATACAAGCCACATACAAGCCTCATACAAGCCACAATACAAGGCCACATACAAGCCTCATACAAGCCACATACATGCCACATACAGCCTCAATACAAGCCTCATACAAGCCTCATAACAGCCACATACAAGCCACATACAAGCCACATACAAGCCTCATACAAGCCACATACAAGCCACATACAAGCCACATACAAGCCACATACAAGCCTCATACAAGCCACATACAAGCCTCATACAAGCCACATACAAGCACATACAAGCCTCATACAAGCCTCATCCAGCCACTACAGCCACATACAAGCCTCACACAAGCCTCACACAAGCCACATACAAGCACATACAAGCCTCATACAAGCCTCATACAAGCCTCATACAAGCCACATCCAAGCCACATACAAGCCTCATACAAGCCTAATACAAGCCACATACAAGCCTCACACAAGCCTCAACAACCTCACACAAGCTTCACACAGCCACACACAAGCCTCACACAAACCTCACACACAACCTCACACAAGCCTCATTCAAGCCTCATACAAAGCCTCATACAGCCACATATAACCACATACAAACCTCACACAAGCCACATACAAGCCACTACAAGCCGCATAGAAGTCGCTGACGCAACACCTTTGGAACATCTACAAAAAATATATAAATCTATTTAATATACACCAATACAATAAATACATTATTTATTTTAGCCCGGTCTAAAGAAAGATTATGATCTGAAGAAAGGTATTTCAGAATAACCGAATAGGAGGTGGCCTACTGTATGTTATCAGGCTATGTGCCATGCCACAGGCTGTAGACTTGTTCATTTAGCAGACAAGATATGCTAATAGTCCCAAGCCATTATTTTATATTATATGATGTATAGTAAGAAGAATATAATTGAACTTAGCTGAATTAAATA